>NC_077230.1:405398314-405574004 GCF_027887165.1 Monodelphis domestica | reverse complement strand
CCACCCATCCAAGACAAGGTAATTTAGGTAGCTCTTAAGCTTGGCTTCCTTGATTTAGTTTTCCTGTCTGTACAGGCAGAAAATGGCACATTTATATGTAGATAAGGGTGCTTAAAACCACGGTATCCCCACTGGGGAAAAGAACCAACAAACAACACAACACGATGCTAGCCCTTGGAGGGAGATTTTTACTCATCTCTCTTCACACTCAGGAGGCAAGGTGCTCCTCCCCACTCCCCCAGACTGGGTATGGGTGCGAAGGCGTGTGACCTTTTGATTTAGTAATGTTATTGTCATTGTCACAAATGGAAAAGATGAAGGGAGAAGGAGGGAGAGCAGGCAGAGAGAGCCAGAGGGAGAAAGAGAGGCAGAAAGAGAGACAGACAGAGAGACGATTAGAAAGACAGAGAGACAATTAGAAAGACAGAGAGATATAAAAAGACAGAAGACAAAAAGAGAGACAGAGGGAGGCAAAGAGACAGAGAGAGACAGAGGGAGAAAGAGAGACAGAGATGGAGAGAAAGACAGAGACAAAGAGAGAGAGAAAGACAAAAAAGAGAGACAGAGAGAGAGAGAGAGAGAGAGAGAGAGAGAGAGAGAGAGAGAGAGAGAGAGATTCAATAAACTATAGGAAGTTAAGAGAAATGGACAAAGATAAAGAGAAGATGGAGAACCCCAATGAAAATAAAAATACACAGAGATTTATATCGACCAACATTTCTTAGATGGCTCAAGAGAGAAGAGAAAATACAGTCGGCTACTTAACATTTATTAAGTGCCAAATATATGCCAGGCACTGTGCTAAAACAATGAGGTTTCCAAAAAGAGGCAAAAGAAGAGAGACCCTCACATGATATATAAAATGCTCTCCATAGCCAAAGAATGGACTATTGGAGTCTGAGTGCAGATCATAGTACACCACCTTCCACTTTAGTTTTTTATTGTAGGTGCGATATGTGTCTTCTATTACAACATGAGCAATATGGAAGTCTGTATTGCAGGAAAACACTGATATAACCTATATCGGACTATTTGTGGCCTAAGGTAAGGACAAAGAAAATCGGGATCCTAAAATGTCAGAAAACAATTGTCAAAAATAGTTTCTAGGGGGCAACTGGGTAGCTCAGTGGATGGGGAGCCAGGCTTAGAGATGGGAGGTCCTAGGTTCAAATCTGGTCTCAGACACTTCCCAGCTCGGTGACCCTGGGCAAGTCACTTAACTCCCATTGCTCAGCCCTTACCATTCTTCTGCCTTAGAAGCAATACAAAGTAGTGATAAGGGTTGGAAAAAAATTGTTTCTACATGTACCTGAAAGAATTAATTAAGATTTTTAAAAAAGATAGTCCCTGCTCTCAAAGAGTTCGCTTAATAAGAGAGACAACCTACAATCAACTAGGTATGAGCAAGACACATGCAGGATAAACTGGAAATGATCTGCAGAGGGAAGGCACTGGGACTTAGGAGGAATGGGCAAGGCTTCCTGTAGATGGTGGGATTTTAGCTGGGACCTGAATGAAACCAGGAAGCAGAAATAAGGAGGAAGAACATTCCAGGCATGGGGGACATCCAGTGAAAATGCCCATGGTCAGGAGACAGAAGGTCTTGTTCAAGAAGAACAAAGAAGCCAGGATATATGGAGAGCTGGAAAGGTAGGGTGGAGGTTATGAAGAGCTTTGAATGCCAAACAAGAGGATTTTCTATTTGATCCTGAAGGTAATGGCAAGCCACTGGAGTTTCCTGAGAAGGGTATGACATGATCAGGCTTGTGCTTTAGGGGCATCAATTTGACAGGTGAAGGAAGAGGGAGTGATCTGTGGCAGAGAGACCACCCAGAAATCTATGCAACACTCCAAGCATGGGGCAATAAAGAAAGACCTTCATCAGTGTGGTGGCAATGTCACAAGAGAAACACAGAAATGGGGAGAGATGCAATTCTACAAACAGGTAGTAAATGGTCAGACATAAATATTTAATCAATTTATTGGGACAATTCAGTGGCACAACAGACAGAGTGCCCAGAATCAGGAAGACATTCAAATCTGACCTCAGACACTCCCTAGTTGTGTGACCCAAGGCAAGTAAGTTTCTTAACCCTCTGTTTGCCTCAGTTTCCTTATCTATAAAATGAGTTGGAGAAAAAAATGGCAAACCAATCCAGTATCTTTGACAATAAAACCCCAAATGAATTAACAAACACTTGGAAATGACTGAAACATCTGGAATAACAAAAATCAATTTTTAGATAACATGACATGAAAGACAGCGTGGCAGAGCAGATGAAGATCAATATCTGATCATTCATTCTCAGAAAGACCTAAATACAAATCTTGCCCCTGATAGGTATAAGCTGTGTGACCCTGGGTAAGTCACCTACCCTACCTCAGTTTCCTCTCTATAAAATAGTGACTTCACAAAATGGTTGTGAGACTTGAAAGGAATGTTGGGTACTTTTTAAAAGGTTATTTTAATGGCTTTTTTAAAATAATTAATAGTAAAGAGGACCGTGGGATAAGAAAAGAAGAACAAATAAGAAGAAAGGAGGAGAGAGAATAATGGGGAGAAAGAAGGAAGGGATAGAAGGTTAGAAGCTATGAACATGGTCCATGAGGTAGGAGAGAGCAGAAACCTCTCTCTCTCTCTCTCTCTCTCTCTCTCTCTCTCTCTCTCTCTCTCTCTCTCTCTCTCTCTCTCTCTCTCTCTCTCTCTCTCTCTCTCTCCCCTCCCTCTTTTTTCCTCTCCTCCCTCTCCCTCTTTCTCTTTCTCTCCCTCTCCCTCCCTTTCTCTTTCTCTTCCTCTCTCCCTCTTTCTTTCTTTCTCTCCCTCTCTCTTTCTCCTACTCTTCCCTCCTCTCCTTCCTTCCCCCTCCCTCTCTCTCCTATCCTATCTTCCTTCCCCTAAAGGTAGCTGAGAAGGAAGTGCTCAATCCAGTAATCACCCTAGAAAGAAGAAGACCCCCCCAGCTGTTAGTTTCAGAGGCACCTTGAATCCAGGATGCCTCCCTAACCTTCCACCCACTCCCTCCTCCTTCCTGGGAAGATACCTCCTTAGGCTCTCTAGGTGAGTCTCCATTCCCTCCCTACAAACCATTATGCTATTTGGGCTTCCTGCTGTGCTGCTCCCTAGTGGGTACCTGCTGAAACTGGCTGACTAAAACATGGCTGGGCCCTAAGCCTGTCATTGGGCCTCATTCTCCTCTTTCCAGTAACCAAGGTGTTTCCTGGACTGCTGACTCAGCCTGCCTGGCAATGTGGAAGGCTGATTTGGCTTCTCCATACAGACAGGATCCACTGAGACAGGCCAACTGCTCCAGAGAAGCCCAGAGGGAGTCAAGACAGCTGTCAGAAATGGGGCTGTAATCTACCAGAAACTGAGAATCATCCTAAAGTTCATGGAACCAAAGATGTGGAGCTAAAAGGAGCCTCAAAGGCCATTTAGCTTAACCCCCTCATTTTACAAAGTAGGAGACTGAGGACCCAGAAAGCTCAAATGACTTGCCCAAGATCATTTGGACAGAACCTCCATTTTTAAGGAGACAACCCAGGAAGATCACTCCACAGGGTATCTGTTGCTGTGCCTGGTTTCAAATCCACGGAACACCCCTCTTTCCTGTCTCCTTTTGTGTGTAGTCTCCCTCCATTAGATTGTAATCTCCTTCAGGATATATTATTGTCTTTCTTTTTATTAATAATATCTCCAGAGCTGAGCACAGTGCCTACCTAGCACAGAGTAGGTGCTTAATACATTTTTATTGGATGAGCTGGATTTCCTCCCTCCCCTCCAGGCTGTCCTCTCCTGACTCTCTACACTGTCCCAGAAACCTCTTTACTCTGGAAGTCCACCACACCCATGGATTTTCTTGACCATGATCCTGGGCTGGGTACTTTCATCTCTTCACCCCACTCCCAACTTCTTTTTCTGTGTTGTCTTTCTGCTGGTATTTGTATTGCCAGGGCTTAGTACAGTTCCAGGCAGATGGTAAATTCTTAATTGTTTGTTGATTTGATTTGGCTTGACTAGAGAAGGAATCAGTAAACACTTATTAAGCACCTACTATGGGCTAAAGCACTGGAGACAGAAAAAAAAAGGCAAAAGAGAGTCCTTGTCTCCAAGAAGCTTACAGTCTAATGGGGAAGCCAGTATACTAACAAATATATGCAAAGCAAGCTATTTACAGGATAAATAAGATGTCATTAGAAAAGGGAAGGCATTGGAATTAAGAGGGGTTGGGGAAGACTTCCTGAAGTAAGTGGGATTTTAGTTGGGTCTTAAAGGGAGTCAAGGAGGCCAACCATTAGAATGGAGGAGGAAGAGCCTTCCAGGCATGGGGACAGCCAGAGAGAATGTCTGGAGTCAAGAGATAAAGTGTCTTGTCTGCGGAAAAGCCAGGAGGTTGTGTCACTAGATCGAATAATACATGTTGGGAGAGCAGGGATAGAAAAGTAGAGGAGGCTGTGTTATGAAGGGCTGTGAATGCCAAAGGATTTGGTATTTGCTCCTAGAGGCAACAGGAAACCACTGGAGTCTATTGACTATGAAGGGAGACATAATCAGATGTGCTTTTTTGGCAAAAGGATGGAAGGAAGCAGCAACTGAGATGGGACTTGAAGGGAGGGATACTTCAATGGACCAAGATAGGGGCAAGAGTCCATTCGAGGCAGAAAGGACAATAGCAGCAAAGGCAGAAAGATGGGAGAGGGCAAGGGGAGAATCAGGGATGACGAGTCATCTAGTCTGAATGAAACCTAGAATACATGAAGGAGACTGGCATGAGATAATGCTGGAAAGAGAGGTTGAAGTCAAATGTCCAAGAACCTTGAATTCTAAAAACCCTTTACTCAGTAAGTAATGCAGAGTCACTGAAGGCTTTGAAGTGGAGGAGGTACAGATCAGGGTATTAGGAAGGAAGAGGGCCAACTAAGATGTTGAAAGAAATCAAAACTGTGTCTTATTACATACTTTTTTGAAGGAAGTGGCAGTGTTTAGCCTGGAGACAAGAAGAACATGGATGGCCTCTTGTACATGGTAATCACTTAGTAAATGCTGTTTGGATTAGATTGGACATGAAAGCTGTGTTCAAGTATTTTAGAGGCTGGTTCACTTCAGAGGTCAGAATTAAGGTAGAAACCACAGAGAGCTTTTAGGTCAACATAATAACGAACATTCTGATACCACTTCAAAGCTTGTATCTCATTAGAGGCTCACAGCAGCTCTGCTGTGAGGTATTCCTGGTACTATTAGCAATGGCACACAGGAGAGGGTGAGCTGCTCTTTTTTTTAAACCTTTACCTTCCATCTTGGAACCAGTACTGTGTTTTGATTCTAAGGCAAAAGAGTGGTAAGGGCTGGGCAATGAGGGTTAAATGACTTGCCCAGGGTCACACAATTGGGAAGTGTCTGAGGCCAGATTTGAACCCAGGACCTTCCATCTCTAGGCCTGGTTCTCAATCCATTGAGCCACCCAGTTGGCCCTGGGAGCTGCTTTTTGAGTCCAAAAGATCTGAGTTCAAGTCCCATCTCTACCACTAGAAAAGTCATTTCATTCCTTAGGGCATCAAGAAATTCTCTGATATTCTAAATTGAGGGGCAGGACTCAATTCTACATTGATACAGAGCTTTCTATTACAATAAAATCATAGTTGCAATTTTTAAATATATATTTCTATTTTATAGATAAGGAATCTGAGGTGCAGAGAAATTAAATGTCATGATCACAGAGATAGTAAATATTAAAGGTAGGATTTGAATTCAGGTCTACCTGTCTCCAGGTCCAGCACTCAATGATGTCATGAGGACAATTCCTAATGATTAGACATATAACTGAAGGAATGTAAAGGTTCTATCACAAAAGACATTCTAGTAGAGGTCAGGTGACTGCTTTTCAAGGGGATTGTAGAAGGCACTGTTGTGTGGGGTAGGAGGACAGAGAGATGACTTCTAAGCTCTCTCTCAAAATTTTGAGATCCTATGAATCTAAAATTCTATGAATCCAAACCTCCACAAGGTAAGAGATGGGGTTGGGGAATAGACAATCTGTCTTTCAGCACCATGGCCAGAGCCCTTGAGTAAAAGGAGAGGAAAACGGAACACAGAAGATTGAGCCACCAGGAAAAACATACCTCTGTTATATATGGTGGTGGCTTCCTCAGGAAAGAGATGTCTAAGAGGGAACCAGCTTTTATAATTCACAAACTGTTAGTGACTATATAAATCATAGTTTGTTAAAATAATACGGATGTGCTATAAGAAATGATGAAAGGTATGGTGTCAGAGAAATCTAGGAAGACTTGTATGAAACTAATGCAGAATCAAGTGAGCACAACCTGCACAACTGATATGATAACAGAAAACAATTTTAAACTTGAACACTGGCCAGCTATGACTCCAGGAATCTAATGATAAAACATGTTTTCCACTTCCAAAAGAGGTGGTGATCTATGTGTGGAAAATGAGACATGCATTTTCAGACACAATCAATGTATGCATTTGTTTTTTTCTTGACTATAAGAAAATGTTACAAGCTTATTTTGTTATCTTGTAGGAAAGGAGGAGGAGGAAAAAATTGAAGGAAGGAAGGAAGGAAGGAAGGAAGGAAGGAAGGAAGGAAGGAAGGAAGGAAGGAAGGAAGGAAGGAAGGGAGGGAGGAAGGAAGGGAGGGAGGGAGGGAGGGAGGGAGGGAGGAAGGGAGGAAGGGAGGAAGGAAGGAAGGAAAGAAGGAAGGAAGGAAGGAAAGAAGGAAGGAAGGAAGGAAGGAAGGAAGGAAGGAAGGAAGGAAGGAAGGAAGGAAGGAAGGAAGGAAGGAAGGAAGGAAGGAAGGAAGGAAGGAAGGAAGGAAGGAAGGAAGGAAGGAAGGAAGGAAGGAAGGAAGGAAGGAAGGAAGGAAGGAAGGAAGGAAGGAAGGAAGGCAGGCTTGAGTCCTACCTCTTGCTGGTTTTGATTCTCTTGAAATTCACTAAGCTATGTGTCTCTGAGCATCAGCTTCTTGTTTTTTGGTTGTTTCAATTGTGTCTGACTCTTCATGATACTATTTAGGGTTTTCTTGGCAAAGATAACTGAATGGTGTGCCATTTATTTCTCCAGCACATTTTATAGAAGAAAAAACTGAGACAAAAAGGGTCAAAGAACTGCCATGGGTTACATAGCTAGTAAGTATCTGAGGTCAGATTTGAACTCAGGTTTTCCTAACTGTATGCACTGTGCCACATAGCTGCATTCATTTGCTCATCTGTAAAATGGAAACAATTTCTAACCTCCCTCCCAGAATACTTAGAAATATAGGGTGTTCAGTCTTAAAGCCTCTATATAATAAATGTGAGTCACTATTATTATTATTATCATCTTTATTCTACTGCTTACTAACTTTTGTTATCCTGAGCAAGTCATAATCTCCTCGGAGTCTGTTTCCTCAACTAGAAAATGAAAGAGTTTTGGACTAGATGACTTTTTAGATTCCTTCAAATTCCTATGTCTATGATCTTTATTCCTTGTGTAAGCTTACATAAATCACTTAATCTTCCTCTACCTCAGTTTTCACAACTAGAAAATGAAGGAGGTCTGACTAAGTGGCCTCTAAAGTCCCCCCAACTTCTTTAAGTGTTGATCAAGAGGCAGAGTAAGGTAGGAGAAATGGTATGATGATACAGCATTGGAATTGGGAGTTGGGAAGACCTAGATTCAAATCCCACTATGACTCTGAGCAAATCCTCTCACCTCTCTGAGCCTTAATTTTCCCATTTATAAAGTGGGGGGAAATAGCATCTAGATCAGGGGTCCCCAAACTTTTTACACAAGGGGTCAATTCTCTGTCCCTCAGACTGTTGGAGGGCCGGACTATAAAAAAAAAAAGCTGAACAAATCTGTAAACCACTGTCTGGGATAGCGGAAGCTGCAGCATGGGCTGTGATGGTCCTGTCACACCTTGCACAGACCCATCACTGCCACCACTATACCAGGCAGCAGTATACACAGTGTGGAATCCCCTCCCCCAGATCACCACTCACTGTGCTGATGTCTTCCATTGTGCAGGCACATAATCTATTGCAGGGCGCCTCATTCTTGTCCAGTTACACTCAGAACAAGGTGCCACGCAAAGGATTATGTCACCAGAAGTAGTACTGTATGTGAGCGAAACTGCTATTTGCAGCGTCACCACATATAATGCTCCTCTCACTGACCACCAGTGAAAGAGATGCCCCTTCCAGAAGTGCGGTGGGGGCCGGATAAATGGCCTCAGGGGGCCACAGTCTGGGGACCCCAGATCTACAGTCTTGAGTTGTCACATGGCCCCAATAAAGTGCTTTGTCTCTGATGTCGGGGGTGATGTCTAAGGTACTTTTCCAATTTTTAGATCCTATGAAGCCACACTTCTGCTCCCACCCAAGGTTGTTTTCAGGTTCAAAAGAGAAAGTCCCTATGAAGACTGCTTGAGGAAAAGGCAAAGATGAAGTTATTATTCAAGAGACCACACTGGGCAGACAGAAGGGAGAGGCGAAGGATGACAGAGAGCCAATCTTGACATCTGGGGTGTCAAGGCAGGCAGTCCTTGGCACCATATCCAAAAGGGCAGGAGAAGAAACAAGAATGGCCTTCCATCCTAGCTTGGAGAAAGGGAGGATTTCCAGAAGATCTCAGAGAGAGGCTGGCAGGAAGAGCATTTTGTGATAATGTTGAGGAGGGAGAGGGAGACATGGCAGGAAGCCAGGAGCACAGAGAGAAATGAGAAAAGGCTATGCCAGAGCCTCAAGAGAAGGGGATTAGGAGAAGCCCTCTCCAGAGCAAAGAGAAGAAGAGGAGAAGAAGAAATAGAATGAGGAGGGGGGAAGGAAGAATAGGAGGAGAAGGAGGAAGGGGAAGGACAAAGAGGGGTGAGGAGGAGGGGGAAGAGGAGGAGGGAGAGGGGAGGAGGAGGAAAAGGAGGAGGAGGAGGAGGAGGAGGAAGTGTCGGTGGCAAAGAAAGCAAACCAAGAAAGAGAGGGATTGTCCCAGAGTGAGCAGCCCTGGCATTTAGGGCTCCCAAGCCAAGGTCTCATATGGGTGACTATGGGACCCAATTTACACCTGGATTCCCACCTCCTAACCATAGAATGTTTCCCCATGACTTCTGGGAACATGAATGAGAGCAGCAGCAGAGAGTCAGGGAAGATGGACATTCTTAAAGATTTCTTTCTCCTAGACTCTGTTTGGCTTCTTAGCATAATATTGCAGCCAGGCAGCTGTTGTTTGAATAATTCTTTCAGACCTCCAGCCCCAATTTTTGTCAAAATATTTCCATGTGAAGAGTGAGGGTGAATCATCCTAAGACTGGGGCCATGAGGAGAGGCTATACGATGAAATGGAAAGAGCACTGGGGTGTGATCTGGGTTTATAACCCAACACTGACATTTCCTCATCTGTAAAATGGGAATAATAATACCTGAAGTAGCTAACTTTTACAATCTGGTCATAAGAATCAAGGGAGGTCATCTCATCACATTTCTTCCTTCCTCCAACATACATACACAAACTTGTAAAATATAAACTTCTTGAGGGCAGGAAATCATTTTTAGCATTTGATTCACAATTCCCTAACACACTACCTGGCATACAGTAGTTGTTTTATAAATGCATTGAATTGAGTTGAATAATGTTTTTAAAGAACGACTTACATTTCAAAACACCAGATGGAGGCCATTTATAATTATTGTCTACAAGATGGTCATGTGGATAGACCCTCAAGAGAGGATTAATAGAAAGATGTAGACAAGATAGGCAGCTAAGCTAGGTGGTGCAGGTTGGAGTCAGAAAGACCTAAGTTCAAATCTGGTCTCAGGTACTTACTAGCTGTGTGAGCCTGGGCAAGTCACTTAACCTTGATTGCCTCAGTTTCCTCAACTGTCAAATAAGCTGGAGAAGAAAATGAAGAATCACTCTAGTATCCTTGCCAAGAAAACCCCAAATGGGGTCACAATCAGATATGACTGAAAATGACTGAACAACAAAATGGACAAGATTACAATAGGATGAGAAGATTTGGATAGTGTATGAATAGCACCACTGGGAGTAGAACCCACATTGGTGAGTCTATAGAGCTAGAAGCATCCCTAGGTCCTAAAACCTGAAAGCTGAAATGTGAAATCGGCCAAGAGACAAGAGGCAAGGAAATGCCCCAAACCCCTGAAATATAATCCCATCGAGATTTTAAATTATGGGGGAAGGAGGTCACAGAAAGAAGAACAAAAAGGACTCTCTTTTCAGGCACTTGATTAGTAATTCTTTCCCAATAAAACATTTACCCAGCTAGCCAGATCCACATGACCAAAATCTGAAGGAAATTAAGGAAATTAAATTTCTAGAAAATAAGAATTTGAAAACAAAAGACAAAAGTCCTCAAAGGCTATGACCTTGATCCTGTAAGCTTCTTGCTTACACTCTGGACCCAAGTGGGGCATACTCCCCAAGCTGGTAGAAGAATCTAAAAATGAATCTTATCTGCAAGGCTACTTTAAAGGGAGCTTCAATACATCCCTTGGCTGAGTATTCTGTCTGGCTTTCCTGCTCCCTAAGCTCCACACACCCCCACATCCCCCCCACCCCCCCACCCCCCCACCCCCCGCACCAATTTTCAATCAAGGCCACATTATAATTACAACTGAGGTAAAGGGGATACAAATAAGGTGGGCTTATAGCTAGCATTTTCTCCTTCCTCATTTCCAATGCTATTTTCCACAACTGAGGCATTATCAGTCCATCCAATGCCTCACACTGATGGATTTTCATCTTCTCCCCATCCTCCCCCCAAAAAATAAAAAAAAAACATTTAAATCAAAAAGAAGGACTCAGCAGGTTGGTCATTACCGATTTGGGGTCCTTCAAGATTGGAAGGGGGGGTGGTGGAAGAAATATGGGCCTTTTCCATTTGCTGGTGTTATAAACAGTTATAATTTAGCACTGAATAATTGGTTGCTATGGTAACTGCTGCAGTATAGGTTGAAATCATTTCTCCTTCCTGCTCCTGCTCGGTCTGACAAGGACCTTCATCTACATACGCTCAGGTTCAGGCTGGAGCCTGGTTATTTTATGTAAATGAGAATCTCCAGACTCCTTGCAGCCCAGCTTGTCCCATCCTCTACCTCATTCCTTCCCACCCCTCATCCAGACTCTCCCCCACCTCCAAAGGGCCCATCAGGCCCTCCTCAGGGGTCACAGAAAGGAACCAACCCATCTGAGCAGAGCTGAGACCTCAAGTTCATCTGGAAATGTCTAATGGCAAATGGGGAACCATGGAGACTGAAAGGGGGGATGGGAGTGGCAGAAAGAGGGAAAGAGAAGGCATCTTCAGTTCTGTTTTGAGAGTCTAATCCCTACAGAAAAGCCAAGACTGAGCCTCACAAGTTTTAACTTGAGCTTCTAATGGAACACCATGTACCAACTCAGGAGAAGGCTTCCTTAATTTCTGGGGTCCAATCAAGGGATAATTTTTCCCATTCAAGATCCACAATTTTGTTGCCAGAATCAAACCGAGTCCTCTGATGGGAAATGTGATCTCCCATCAAAAATCTGGAAGGAGGGGTCCCAGGGGAATGGGTTCAGCAGCAAGTGCCTCTTCCCTCAGTTCCATTCTGTGATTTTCTTCTCTCTCTCTCTCTCTCTCTCTCTCTCTCTCTCTCTCTCTCTCTCTCTCTCTCTCTCTCTCTCTCTCTCTGGGTCATATCCGATTGTTTCTTTCACTACATGTTCTTAGCCAGGGGGAAAGAGCTGGGTCTGCCCAGCCTCTGATATCTGACAGGTACAAATCCACCCCTAGGCTCTTCACCTAAAATGGCCATGGCAAAGCATTTCAGAAGGGAAGTGGGGTGGGGGAAGGAAGAGAGGGAGACCATCAGTCCTCAAATGCAATAAATTCATAAAACAGAAATTAGAGGAGAAGTACAGAAAATGAGCAGAGACAATGAGAGAGATGATTAAAGGCAGAGATAGGGACAGAGAAAGAGAGGAGGGGATGGAGGCAGACAGAGTTTGAGATACAAGGAGAAGAAACAGAGATATTTTGCGATACAGAGAGAAAGAGAGGAGGGGATGGAGGCAGACAAAGTCTGAAATACGAGGAGGAGAAACAGAGATAATTTTGCGATACAGAAATGGGGAGGTCTAGAGAAACGAGTAAACACAAAGATGCTTAAGTCTAGAAGGACAGAGAATGAGAGTGGAGAAAGTACAAGAAATTAATAAAAGCCGAAATCAAGGTAGTATAGAAAATAGGGACTAGATAAGATGAAAAAATGAAGAAAGGCAGAGGGGGAAGAGGGAGAAGGAGATGGAGGGAAGGAAAGAGGGGGGAGAAGAAAGGAAGGGAGAGAGAGGAAAGGAGAAGGGAGAGATGGGGAGGAAAAGAGGAAAAAAGAGACAGAGGCAGACGACCTGAGCTGAGCTTAGCATTATGTCTGGCAAACAGAAAGCCCTATTTACTCCTGAGGAAGGAAAAAAGATGATGCATTCGTTGGGCTATGACTTCACCTCTGAGCATCTTCTGGACACTAAGAAACAGACTGAATCTCCTTGTCCTCCAAATAGAGAATTCATTTCAGCCTTCAGTCATTATAAATGCACTTTAATACTCCCTCTTGTCTAGACTGTCTCCTCTCCTAGCCTCCCACCCTCCAGAGCAGGAGACTCCATGGCTGAAAGACCAGAAAGCTATCCCACTAAAATTCCAGTCAAACAAGGCCAAGGGCCATGGGAAGGGCTCCAAGTTTAGATCTATGCCCCTAGAAGGCGAAAATGAAGGAAAATCAACAACCTGCCACACAACAAGTGTAAAAGGGAAATAACTAGCAAGTAACCAGAAAAAGCTCCAGCCTACCTCCCAGGGAGGACAAGTCACACATTAAAACCTGGGCAGGGCTAGATTGTACCCATTCCCTAGGTGGCTCTGAAAGCCTTGGATTTGTTGGATCCTGGATTGGTGAATCTGGCTGGCAATGCTTTATATCTGGAGCTGGAAGTCCCAGAGGACATAACGCCAGGGAATAAACACCAGCCTTAGCATCTGAGGACCTGGGCTCAAATCTTGACTGTCATTTTTCCTCGCTATGTGACCTTGAGCAAATCCCTTCACCTTTCTGAATCTGTTTCCTAATATGTAAAATGAAAGGTTTGGACGAGATTAGACAGTCTCTAAGGTTCCTTTCAGCCCTAAATCCAATCCTTGAGAATAAGGGCACTTTCCCTCTCTGCCACAGTATACAACTGTATTGCTCTCTCTGGAAAGAAGCAGAGGCTCATCCATGGACTATGTTCAGAGCTGTCCTTCCTGTTCAGTCACACAGGCTAGTCCCAACCATGTGGCAGCTTACCCAATAGAAGGACTTGTAGATTTGGTATGATGCAGGGGTCCCTTGTTCCTTCACCACCCTGTGAGAGATCAGGGAACAGTGTGCCATATCAGTTAAAAAAGACACAGTTTCTGGCTCATTCTTTTCTTTAGACTCCCAGTTGACTGTGTATGTAGCATATAACTCCAAGACTTCCAGAGAAGGGTAGCCAAGGGCTCGTTCTGCCCTACCCTGGCATCAAGACAAATGCACCACCACATGGCAGCTAGAGCAGGGCTGAACTGTGCCTGGGCCCCCAGCTGCCTTTCCCACTTTGTGGTTCCTTTTCCCGAGTGAATGACCAAATAAACCTCAAAATAGATATGTCTAGGCTTGGCCTTTATGACTTCAAGAGGTCCATCAGGTCCCCAGGGTGGAGCTGACTGGTGGCCAGGAGAATTGTTTGGACAGTGCAGAAGCAAGGTGAAATGTAGCCCTCCCTATGCAGAATCCCAGAAACTACATGATGCTCTGAGGCGGCTTCAGTAAGAGCTTTCCAAGAGATTGTAACAATTGTTTTAAATGATATTATTGAATCGTGTTTGAAGATATTCTGTCAACACTCTTTTTTGTGTCCATTAACATTTCTTTTGTGGGTAGAAAATAAATACCTGTCTTATACTTACTTAATATAGTACATTGGGTACCTCCCAAAAAGGGAAGGGCAAACTAGATGAACCAAAATCTAATCCATAAATAATTGTTCTCAGGGTACTGGGGTGGGAGTTTGATGAACCTAAGTGTATAAAGGAACCCTAACCTCTCCCCCAGTTAAAGACATGACTCCTCAAGAATCTAGACCAGTCTGGAATTCATGGATAGGTCCAGAGCAGAGGCATCCTGAGGGAGATAAAGTGGGCACAATGCTCCAGTCCCTAAGCAGTGGTTCTCTGTGATAGACACTGAAAACTCTAGAATAAGAGACCACTAGGCTGAAGGAGGAGATAGCACTCCACCAAGAAGAAATCCAAACATTGCATCCTTTGGATGGTCCTTAAATATTCCTGGATCCAAAACCACTGGTCAGAGAGGTGGGATGACCCAAAGATTCCTGGGTCAGGACATTCCCTTCTGCCCAAATAATCGCCACCTTTACAAAACTGACTTTTCTCAAGCAGGCTCTTTCTTGTTCACTGTGTGCCAGTCTCTTAGACAGTAGAGTATTGTAGAAAAGAACCCAAGCAAAGAGGTCCAAGGTTGAAATCCAAGCCTAATACAAGGCATGTGGCCCTCTTAAATCAATGAGTCATCAACCATCTGTATGTCTAGGCACCATGTCAATTGTTTGGGATGGCTTCATTTTTGTCTTTATGTCATTTTGTCTGTTGACTGGCATTTAGTCAATAATCAAGAAACACTTAATAATATCAATAACAATAACCACTAAGATTTATATAGCATTTACAACACGATAGACAAAGCTTGTACAGTTATTTCAAGGGGAGGGCTTTGAATGTTAAAGAGTGCTACAGAAATAGGTGTGCTTGCTCTCTACAGCTGTTTCTCTATCCATAAAATGGGGAGATCACCAGTATCTCCCTAATACTAAGGAAGAGAAAAGGGCTTTTGAACCCAGAAAATGATACATACTCTTGAAATGCAAGGACCCATTTTCACTGTTAATCCATTTTTTCATCTCTTTCTACTTGAGCTGGTGGTATCCCACTTGAAAATTGAATTAACTAGGAAGCCATTATTCCTGCCCAGAGAGAGTCTGGAGCCTCAAGGGCAAGAACTGTCTTTTATCTCTTTTATATCTTCAGAACTTAACATGGAGCCTGGCCCACAGTAGGTGCTTAATCAATCTTAATAGCTGACTGATTAGGCTCATTAGAACCCAGGTCACAGAATAGATAGGAAAGAACTTTGCCTTTGGAGGGATGCAGAGAAGGAGGGCAGAGGGTCCTACTTGGTTAACTTTGGCAGGGTCATTTTTACCAAAGAGCTGACTGACCTTTTGGCTCAGAAAAACAGGAGTGTGGTTTTAAAGCCAAAGATAGCCCTGCAAAACAGTAAACCAGACAGAAGGATATAACAACCAGGTTTCCACCATGCCTAGAGATGGATAGGATAGTCCCAGCCATGACTGAAAGGACTGAACTGAACTTTTTCCCCCACAATGCAACACTGGTTATTAACAACCCTTGTTAACTTGTACCTACATCACAGTAGATGGAATGTTAGAACTGGGATGGGTCTTAGAACATAATATGTCAGAGCTGGGAGGGAACTTTGAATAGAGTGTTTCAGGGGAAAAGTCTCGAAACATGAATGTCAGAGCTCAGAAGGGCCTTAGAACACAAAGTCAGAGCTGAGAGGGAGCTTAGAACAGAGAAAGTCAGAGCTGGGAGGGGCCTGAGAACACAAGATGTGAGAGCTAAGAGGACCCATAAGAGATCATCTAGACTGGCTTCACAGACTTAGAATTCAAAACCTAGATTTGAATCCTTCCTGCCTGAGGCAATTCCTAGCTATATAATCCGAGGCAAATGACATCTCTTTGTACCTCAATTTGCTTTCCTGTAGAGAGAATTCTTTGTAGCATTTATTATCTCAAAGTTGTTGTAAGGCTCCGGTGAAATAATTTAAGTAAAAGACTGTGTCATCCTTCAAGCCTGGGTAAATGTCAGCTCATTCATTCTATCTCCAGTAAAAAACACCATGAAATTCAAGGTTTTCAAGCTTTGGGGACCTCAAAGGCCTACAATACAACCCCCTCATTTTAAAGATGAGAATCATTTAGTTCTAGAGCTGGAAGAAATCTCAAAGAGCATTTCTAGGTCAACTCCCCCATTTTACAGATGAAGAAACTGTAGGGCAGAGAAGGGGCTACACAATCATTCCAACCCAGGGCCTCTGACTCCACATTCAGGGCTTACCCACACACTGCACTGGCCTCAGACTTTTATAATAAAAAATCTGCAAAGCATAAAGGAGATAATATTGGAGGCAGATTCAAAAGCTAACTCGTCTTGAAAACTAAAAGGACTGTGCAGAGAGACATTGAAGAGTGTTTCAGACTGAAATCAAGAAGAGTCCATAGAGATCACCAATTCTTATCTCTTTTATTTTATGGTCAAGGAAACAGGGGCTCAGAAAGGGAAAGTAATCAGTGACAGTCGGGATTTGAATCTAGGGTCTTTGATCCAAATCCAATAGCCCTTTCCTCAGTAAATCATGTTATCCTCTCCATTACTTCCAAAGAGCCAGGCATAAATCTCACTCCATTGTAAGTTCAAGGACACCTAGGTTGAGTTAAGAAACTACAGGGGAGGTGGGGGAGAGCAAGAAAGAAGAAAGGGGGGAAGAGAGAAAAGGGAGGGAGGGCGGGAGGAGGGAAGGAGGGAGAGGGAGAGAGGAAAAGAGGAAGAGAGAGAAAGGGAGTGGGAGAGGGAGAGGGAGAAAGAAAGGCTAGGGATGTGGGGTGAGAGAGGAAGAGAGGAAGAGAGGAAGGGAGATACAGAGAGGGAGGGGAGAGAGAGAGGCAGAGAGGGAGGAGAGGCAGACAGAGACAAAGAAAGGGGGAGGGAAAGAGAGAGGGGGGGAGGGAAAGAGAGATGGAGAGAGACAGAGACAGAGAAAGGGGGAGGGAAAGAGAGAGAGGGAGAGGGAGAGGAAGGCAGGAAAGAAGGGATGGAGAGAGAGGGGGGAAGGAAGATGGAGGATGCTGAAAGAAGGAATAAGAAAGGGAGAGGGAAGAGAGAAGGGGGCAGGTAAGGAGAAAGGGAAGACTTCAAGAGGCAAAGAAATGGAGAAGGGAGAGGAAACGAGAAAAAGGGGAAGGGGAAATGGAGCAGGAGGAGAGGAGGGGGAAGGAGAGATAGAGGGTAAAGAGGAGGGGAGGAAGAAAATGGAAGGGGTGGGCAGGACGTATTCAAGAGGTCAAATCCAATCCTGTCTCTTAGGGATACAAATCCCTCTCTCCCCCGGGGGCCTGAGCCGACTTCGGACAGGTTTCGAGATTCTTTGAAGAGAAAGAATAAAACTAAAAGAGTCTTTCCATTAGAGTCGACTGGAAGGAGTGTACCCAGACTGCCGGTTCCCGGCAGACCCGAGGGACCAGACTTGGGCTCGGGGCTCGAGGAGGTGCGCGTCTCTAGCAGAATGTTGGAGAAGGGAGAAGGGTGGGCTTCGGCCACGTGCCTCTTCCTCCCCTCAAGGGCCGCAGACCCGGGAGGAGGAAGGGTAGAGTAAAGGAGGCTGGAGATGGAAGAACGCTAGCTGTCTGCACGCAAATCCCGAGCAGGGGAGGGAGCGGGAGCTCGGGCGGGCGCGGAGTCTCAGGCTGCTAAATTAAAATGCAAAAGGAGCTTGGGCAGCTCTAGGGCTCCAGCAGCTGGTGCTCAAGGTATCAACAGCTGGCTCACTGGGCGCTCCTGCTTCCGGGAACAGCAACCATTTTGCTACACTTGGGGGGGGGGGGGGGGGGTGTCAGGGAACAGCCTGAAAATCTGACCAGAGCCATTACAGACACTCAAGTCCCTCCCTCCTCGCCTTCTCCCCTCCATGCCGCCCTTGTCACCAAAGGCTGAAGGCCGCAGATGGGCTTGAGGGACCACGCCCCCATTCGTCCCCTACAGGCAGCTCCGGAGGCTCGGGGAAAATGATCGTTAATATCCATAATTACCCCCGTTACTGATGACAACTCCCCTTTACTTGAGTCCTCCAACAACCCTGGGAGGCACGTGCTATTATTATCCCCATTTCACAGTTAAGGGACCTCGGAAGGTTGTGAGAGGGAGGCTCCGAGGGGGCCGGTGGCTCACTGACACAGGACAGGCACTTCTTCAGGCCTGCCAAGCTCAGAGAAAGGAAAAGAGGAAGGAAGGAGGAGAAGGGGGAGGAAGAGGAGGAGGAAGAAGGGAAAGTTGAGGACCAAGATGGGGACATTTAGCACTTTAATTTTGAACAGAGCTTAATTTCTATGATCTCATTCAAACTTCTCATAGCCCTGTATGGTCAGTGCTCAGATGTGTGTGTGTGTGTGTGTGTGTGTGTGTGTGTGTGTGTGTGTGTGTGTGTGTGTGTGTGTGTCTGGAAAGGGGAGTGGGGCTTGGAGACTGAGGACAGCGATTGGGAAATAAGAGCTCTGGACTCAGAAGATAAGGATTCATAATTCTACTTGCAAGGTGTGTCATTGAGTAAGTCATTTCTCCTCTTTGAGCCTTAGTTTCCTTAATTGTAAAAGGAGAGAGTTGGACTAGATGGCTTCATTTGAAAGGTTTTCCAGAGAAGGGCCGCATGTGAGCCCCAGAGAGAGAGACATTTCCAAGGTCACACAAGGAGTTAACTGACAGAGTCAGGATTTGAATCTGGGTCTTTAGCTTCAAATCCAATACTCTTCCCAATGCTGCCTAAATCCTTTCCAGCTCTAAATCTGTGATCTTATCATGATCCTATGAATTTCACTCCTCCTCCTGGGCATCTTCTCTCACATGGATGAGTCACTCACTGCCCTGCCCTGCTCTACCCTGCCCATCATCTCCTCTTCCACTTACTAAGCTGGATGACCACAAACCAGTCTTCGATTCTGAGTTTCTCCTCTTTCTGTAAAATGAAGGGGTTTGACTAGATCCTACTGGATCTCTAGGGTTCCTCTCAACTCCAAACTCATCTCTTTTCCCCCATCCCAGAACCCACAATGGCACCAATGTCCCCTGACTCCTTACTTTCCTTCTTACTGCTTGAAGCTCACAAGGTTTGAGTGAAATGGAAAACCAGTCACTCCATTCCTTCTCATGAGATGGACCTCACCATCTACCCTGCTAGAGACTACCCTGCAACCTCCATCACTGTCATTTTAACTACAATACCTTGAAGACCTCAAAGTCTTGCCATCCACCCCTCTGCAGCCCCCTCAGAACTTCCAAGCATTTCCATATGCACTACAACCGATAATTGTCCTCCAATTAGAAGGTGAACTCCTTGAGAACAGGGATTGTCTAGCTTTCCATACTTGTATCCCCAGTGCTTAGTAGGAGCAGCTAGGTAGTGCAAGTGGATGGAAAACTGGACTTCCAATCAGGAAGATTCACTTTTATGAGTTCAAATCTGGCCTCAGACACTTGACCCTGGGCAAATCACTTAACCCTGTTTGCCTCAGTTTCTCATCTGTCGAATGATCTGGAGAAGGAAATGGCTAACCACTCCAGTATCTTTGCCAAGAAAACCCCAAATGGGGTCTCAAAGAGTTGAACACAAGTGAAAATGGACACAACAACAAAGTTTAGCATGGTGCTTATACACAGAAGCATTTAACAAATATTTTTTATTCATTCGTTCACAGTTCTGACTCAGACGACTCAATAACCACCAAGTTCTCACTTAAAGATAGTCACTGGCAGTCCAGAACCTCTTAGGAATATCAGGGCGAATGGGCTATAGCCAAGGAGGCAACACAAATATAGAAAGCCCCTTCTGGTTCCCAAGAAAAAGAGCTGCCAAGGAAACACTTAAGGTTAAAAGGTGTTGGGGAGACTTAATGTCTTCCATGGGGGGCATCAGTGGCTGCTGCATTGCAGCCCAAAGCTTCGAAGGTCTTTCCACACAAGGGTTCACAAGCAAATCTTTGGATGAGGGGAATGGATGGAGCAGGACTGGATCTTGCTGTGGAGATGGCAGTGTGGTTGGCCAGGAACAAGCTTCCTGCCTCCTACACTAAGGCATCCTTCTATCCCCTATATTCAGAGGCCAATATGGGCAACCTGTGGCTTAGCCAGAATTCTTTCTACAACATCCCAATAAAGGGGCATCCAGGCTCTACTCAAGACCTTCTGTAAAACCCACCTAACCATACTCTGATAATTGGGAACTTCTTCCTTCTATCAAGCTGAAATCCATTCCTGAGCAAATTCTGCCTTGCAATCCTAATTCTGCCCTTAGGGGTCAGTCAAGCAGAACAGCCAATAAACATTTATTAACCACCTACTATGCGCCAGGCACTGTACTAAGTGCCAAAAAGAGGCAAAAGGGGGCTAGTTAGGTGACTCAGTAGATTGAAAGCCAAGTTTAGAGTTGAGGTCCTAGATTCAAATCTGACCTCAGACACTTCCTAGCTGTGTGACCTTGGCTTGGCCCACCCACCCCCATTGCCTAGCCCTTACCACTCTTCTGCCTTGGAATCAATAAACAGTATTGATTCAAAGACTGAAGGTAAGGGTTTAAAAAAGAGAGAGAGAGAGAGAGAGAGAGAGAGAGAGAGAGAGAAAGAGCAACAAAAGATAGTCTCATCCCTCAAGGAACTCACAACCTAATGGGGGAATCAGCATTCGAACAAACATATTCAAAGGAAGCGCTATATAGATCATAGAAAATAAAGAACAGAGGAAGACACTCAGAATAAGAGGGGCTGGAGAAGGCTTCAAGAAAAATAAGAGGTTTGGGTGGAGACTTAAAGGAAGAACAAGTTTTTCCTCTCCCTTTCTCCATGGTCAAAGCCCTCCCATATCCTCGTGGTCCTCCTTTGAACCATCTCCAGATTGATTCCTCCTCATATTTGTTGGCTAGGAAGCACAATAAGCCTGAAGTCTGGAAGACTTATCTTCCACTGTCCAAATCTGGCTTCAGACATTTGCTAGCTGTGTGACTCTGACCAAGTCACTTAACCCTATATGCCTCAGTTCCTCATCTATAAAATGAAATGGAAAAGAAAGTGGCAAACCATCTACCGGGGTCATGAAGAGTCAGACACGACTTTAAAACAATATTTGGCATGCATCTCTGAACATATTAAAGATACTGTCTGACCAAGACGGAGGACAGTGTCTAACTCCCTCCTCCCTGGACTAAGAGGCTATATATAATAGCCCTTTAGATCCTTTTCTAAATCCGCTGTTTCACATCCGATGACTCAGTCTGGCACAGTGGACAGAGCCCTAGCTTTGGAATCAGAAAACCTGGTTTCAAATCCTGCCTATTACATTTATCAACTGAGTGATCTTGGACTAAGGACTCAGCTTCATTAGAACTCAGTTTCCTCATCTGTAAAATGAGGGAGTTAGACTAGATGAACTCTGAGGTCCCTTTTCTAGCCCAAGGTGGGGTATATCCCTACTTAACAGATGAGGAAAATGGGACCAAAAGAGGGAAACTAACTCTCCCAAAGTCACACAGCTAGTTAGGTCTAGAACCCATTTCTCCAGTCTCCCAATCTGTTGCACACTCAATACTAATTACCCTGCCTTTCCACAAATATGATTAAATATTTAGTATCAATATAGACAAAGAGACAAGATCCATCCCAGTGGCCAGAGCCTGCCCTGGGTCTGCCAATGCTCATGTCCCTGCTCCCCAATTCCAAGCCCTCCTCAACTCCATCTGCTCAGCATCAAGGGGCCACATTTGTACCTCTTTCTTTCTCCTTTTTACTTTGGATGTCTTGTTCTCCTTGAGTTTCTTGGATTTTTTCTTCTTGGGAACACAGACTGGTTCCTCAGGATAGAATTCTTCCAGACCTTCAAGACCCCCATCCTCTTCTTCTGGAGGCAACCAAAAGACAGGGGTGTTACTCAGGCCCTTCGAGGAGTAAGGAGACAGTCCTAGGGAGGAGAGTGGATGGGATATTAGTTAGCCATTGTATCCAAAAGTTAACTCACATTCCTCTCCTATCTTCCCATGTTACCCTTCGTATCTTTTCTTCCAATACCACCCCCCCTCCACCATAGTCAGTCCACTTCTCTCCCAATCCTACCCTGATCTAGACTCTTTCCCCATCTCGAATTCCCATTCAATAAACACATCTTAAGCCCCTTCTAGGTACCCTGGAACACAGGTGGAAAGAATACAGAGACAAGAATCAGAATAAGTCCCAGAGCTCAAGGAGCCCATTCTACTGAGTTCTCCGCCATGTCTCATTAGAGAGAATGTCCTTTCTAGGCTGAGCACACACCCCTAAACAGAAGAGGCAGATATGCCTGATAAAGGAAGCCTATGCGTTCACCTTCCCAACCTTCTTGCCCATATATGCCAACAGCCAAAGAGCAGTTGGGAAGTAGGGTGGGATTTATTGCCCCCATCTTCTCCACAAAGCTCATGGGTGATTTGGGGAGAGATGGAGGGAGGTGGCAAGTCCCTTCATGTTCAGATGTTAAACAAAAGTTATAAAGTTGGGGGCATCTGGGTAGCTCAGTGGATTGAGAACCAGGCCTAGAGATGGGGGTCCTAGGTTCAAATCTGGCCTCAGCCACTTCCTAGCTGTGTGACCCTGGGCAAGTCACTTGACCCCCATTGCCTAGCCCTTACCACTCTCTTCTGCCTTGGAGCCAATACACAGTATTGACTCCAAGACGGAAGGTAAGGGTTTTATATTAAAAAAAAAAGTTATAAAGTCATAACCCTAAGTCAGAGAGTTGTCTGGAACCACCAGGGGACAAGGAATGATTAAGGGAATAAATTAATGTTGGCCTGTGGTTACTCTTTTTCCACTAGACCTTAGTAGATGGAAGTAGAGAGCCCAGTAAATGGTTCTGAAAGCTGAGGTCCAGAAGAAGACAAAAGAGAGAAACTGAGCAACCAAGAGACCAGTGTAGGTGACATAATACCTGATACAAAATGGGAATGAAATCCTGAGGAACTAACAAGAAAGAACAGTTGAATTATGTCACTAGAGGATAGCAGCAATTCTGTAGCATCAGAGGTGTTGGTTACCCTGAGCCCACACACATTATGCCTCATTTTCCCTTACAATGTATCTGCCCTTCATGAAGCTAGACAGTGCCAGGCCTGGAATCAGGAGGACTTGAGGTCCAAATTCAGCCTCAGACAGTTACTAGCTGTGTGACCCTAGGCAAGTCACTTGACCTGATTGCCTTGTTTCCTCCTCTATAAAATGAGCTGGAAAAGGAAATGGCAAATCATTCTTTGGGAAGAAAACCCCAAATGAGATCACAAAGACTGAACAACAACAATAATAACAGATGTGCCCTCCATATATGGATCCTGAGCATAAAAGGGTTTCTGATATGTCAGTCAATAAACATTTATTAAGCACCTACTATGTGCCAGGCACTCTGCTAAGTGCTATGAAAAAATGCCAAAAAAAAAAGGAAGATGACCCTGCTTTCAAGGAGCTTACAATCTAAGGAGGGAAGATAACATATTTTTAAAAAGAGTTGAGGTTAGCAAGAAGGAAGCTGCTAACAACTACAGAGGCATGGTGGGAAAATTAGAGAAGTCACAAAGAAAGACAGCCAGGTGAGAAATGAGAAGACTTTCTGAGCTGAGCTATCTCCTTAAATGGAGCTTTAGAGGTAATGGCACCATCTTCCTATCAGAGGGACTGAGAATGGTGAGGCAGAGAACCAAGGCTGATGGGATCCTTACAGGATGTGATGTTGTTCAGCTATGTCGGACAGCCCCTTGACCCTATTTGGGGTTTTCTTGGCAGAGATACTAGAATGGTTTACCATTTCCTTCTCCAGCTCCTTTTTAAAATGGGGAAACTGAGGCAAAACAGTTGTGTCTGACTCTTCATGACCCTATTTGGGGTTTTCTTGGCAGAGATACTAGAATGGTTTACTATTTCCTTCTCCAACTCATTTTTCAAATGGGGAAACTGAGGCAAACCAGTTGTATCTGACTCTTCATGACCCTATTTGGAGTTTTCTTGGCAGAGATACTGTAATGGTTTACCATTTCCTTCTCCAGATCATTTTACAAATGAGAAAACTGAGACCCACACAGGTAGAAGTGACTTGCCTAAGGTCACAGAAGTGTGATAAGTGAAAAAAGTGGGATTTGAACCCAGATGCTCTAGTTCAAATTCCACTGACTTCTCCAGATTCTGACAGCAGCCTGTGATCTCAATGACCCCCCCTCCTTCTCCATGCAACCCCCCCAAACCCAGACCTAGATATTTACAACAGTGGTCAGAAGGTAGTTCACACTGTCAATTAATAACTATTTCTTGAGCATAGGCAGGGTATGAATTGAGTCCTCTGCTGGGCTTTACAAGAGACACAGTCAAGGCCACAACAGAACTAACTCACCTTTCTATCAGGTTTCAAGGCTTACTAACCATTTTCCTCAAAGGAGGGCTACCAAGGAAGCACCAACACAGTGGATGTTTCATAAATATCAGTCAAATCTATCAATCAACAAGCAATTAGAAGCATGACAATCTAAATGGCAAATAAATTATGTATGTTGTGTATGCAGTCACATATCTGTCCCCATTTACATGCAATATAATACTAGCTAACATTTAAGTGGTGCTTTAAGGGTTGCTAACTGTTTTACAGTTCTTATTTCATTTGTGCCTCACACGATATAGGTGCTATTATTGACTCCGTTTTATAGATGTGGAAACTGAGACTGATGATGGTCCGAGTAGCTTATCCAGGGTCACACACAACTAGTCAGGGACTGAAGCAAGATTTGAATTCAGGTCTTTCTGTGTCCAAGACCTGCTCTCTATCACTCAGGCTTTGCTATGGCTATCCTAGATTACCCTCGACTCCTCCCTGACTACTTTTAGATCCCTCATTGTTGGGGAAAGCTAGGTGGCTCAATGGATAGAGAGCCAAACTTGGAGATGAGAAGTCTTAGGTTCAAATCTGTCCTCTGACACTACCTAGCTGGGTGATTCTGGGGCAAGTCATTTAACTCCCATTGTCTAGCCCTTTCTACTTTTCCGCCTATTGATTCTAAAATGGAATAAAATGATTTGTTTGTTTTGAATTTGGAAATTTTTATTTAATTAATTAATTTAGAATATTTTCCCATGGTTACAAGATTCATGTTCTTTCCCTCCCCTTCCCCCAACCCCCTCCTATAGGCAATGAGCAACTCCACTGGGTTTTACATGTGTCATTGATCAAGACCTATTTCCATATTATTGATATTTAAACTAGGATGATTGTTTAGAGTCTAAAGAAAAGGGTTTTTTAAAAAGAAGAAGAATCCTTGATTTCCTTCAAGACCCAGATCATCATTCCCCAGTTGAAAAAGGTTTGAGGGACATGAATAGGCAGTTTTCAGATGAAGAAATCAAAACTATCAATAATCACATGAAAAAGTGTTCTAAATCCCTCCTGATTAGAGAAGTGCAAATCAAAACAACTCTGAGATACCACCTCACACCTAGCAGATTGGCCAATATGGCAGAAAAGGGAAATAACAAATGTTGGAGGGGAAGACCCAGATTAGACACTACCCTTTGCAGAAGGCCTTTTCTAGTAACTCCACCCCCCAAGTACTAAGGCCTCCATTCCCCATGTTACCTTATGTCTTGCTTTGTATATATCTCACATAACGGGTCCAAAAGACCCGGGTTCATTATGTGGAGCTGACTAGCATTCAGGGAAAGTTCCTGCATCAGGGAGGATTACTATCAACTGGGAAAGGAATTCAACCTTAACTTTACTCTTCTGAGTCCTCAGAGAATTCTCCAATAGGCACTGATTCAAAGCTGAAGGTGCCCCTTAGAGAAGAGAAAGGGGAGCCAGAAGCCAGTTTTTAATGAAAGGAAGGAAGGAAGGAAGGAAGGAAGGAAGGAAGGAAGCAAGGAAGCAAGGAAGCAAGGAAGCAAGGAAGCAAGGAAGCAAGGAAGCAAGGAAGCAAGGAAGCAAGGAAGCAAGGAAGCAAGGAAGCAAGGAAGTAAGGAAGCAAGGAAGCAAGGAAGCAAGGAAGCAAGGAAGGAAGAAGGCAAGGAAGCAAGGAAGCAAGGAAGGAAGCAAGGAAGGAAGCAAGGAAGGAAGCAAGGAAGAATCAAGGGACTCACCCCAAGTTATATAGGTAGCAAGTGCCAGACCTAGAATCCAACCTGAGGTCCTTGGACTCTAAAGCCACCATATTGCCTCAAAGATCTTTTGGCCCAATACATAACACATATGTTCATTTACATCATAATCCTATAGATCTATACTCTTTATCGTTCTAGTTATCTAGATCTACCTGTTTATAAAACATATGCAGACCATCCATATCTTCTAACATCACAGCCCATTGACCATTGCTAGGTTCCCTGAGAGAGTCCCATATCTATCATCTCACAACTTTGGACAGCTAAAGCTATATAAAGATACATAGACAAAAATAGACAGATATATATATATATATATATATATACACAGTTTCTCTTCCATTAGAATGTAAAGTTCCTTAAGAATAAGGAGAAGCCATGGGGTATGGAGAAAGAGATCTATCCATCTCCCCAACTCCCTCATGGAAAATCTGATGGCAATATTCCCTCCGATGCTTTGGAGAATATCTGGGCACATAGCTTGTTGAGTGATTGGATGATTAACTAGTTGGCTTCTGAGGTCCCATCCAACTTTAAATCCATATTCTTGATCTCTAAAATCTCTTCTAGTTGTATATCTAGATGAACTTTTAAGGGGACCCAGGAATGATCTTGTCCAACCCAGAAATGGCCAACTGACTTGTCCAAGGTCACATAGGCAGTAAAAGGTAAAGTTGTGATTTTATTCCAAATGTATTCTTTCTCCTGTATGTGATCTACATGTTTGGTCTTCCATATGTTATCTTGCTATTTACTATGTGCCTGAATACATATTATATATTTGAGATAATTGCATGTGACTATGTGCTATATGCCAATTATTAAATGCTCATATTTTCTTATAGAAATATCAAAACACCCATTATGGTTTTCAGAGAGTGTAATTTTTTATTTTATTTTTTTTTTACCAAAGCAGTGGGACAGGATATATGGGCAGCATGCCTTTGCCCTTAATGTCCTTAATGGTAGCTCTCCAGGATGCCTCTAGCTACCCAGAGTTGTGAGAAAGCTCCAGAACATGGAACTTCCAACGGGTGGGGAGTGCATTGTGTTGGATGTTCCGGATGTATGAGGTGAGGCATACTTGGAAGGGGAAAAGATTATGGCAATCACACAAAGAGAAGAAATGGCGAGAACCTGAACTAAGCGGTGTGACAGAACTTAACCTAGAGAATAATCAAAGTAAGAAAAGCAGGGCTGGGAGAACCAAGAAGGTGAGTAGGATGGAAGCAATAAGGCATGGAGCTGTGGTCCAGACAGAGAGAGAAAAAGAAGATGACTACATGGGGCGATGGTAATGGCATCCTGAATACCCACATCCTGTCTGGACTGTGATGATGGCTACAGTCTCCCTGGAGGGATTACTGGGAAAGACTCCAAAAAGCACAATGAACTACATTACAAGCTTCCACTACTTAAGACCGTGAGTTGCAAAGTGATTGTGTCCTTCTGACATTCTAGAAGTTAAGAGATTTGAAGGGGAATTCGATTTTGACTTTCCTCAAGGTATAAGAGATTTGAACTTGTGGATGAGGGGCGAGAATGTTTTACTATTTGATTACCTTCCTTAAAAGTGATGTTTCATGTTTTAATTAAGTGATTTGCTAATGGATTGGTGTCTCTGATATGCTTAGCAATAGGGTAATACACAAGATTGGGGGCTCACTATGGACTGAATTGTTATCTCCCCAGTCATGCTGAACCTGGGAGTAGGTTAGGAGTGCTACATACAGACCAATAGACCAAGCATTAGAGAGGTTAAGTCATTCCTCCAAAGTCACATCTGTGAGCTCAGATTTAAATTCAGAACTCATCTTACTCCAATTTAGTTAGGGAGACAAGATTTATATACACAAAATAACTAGAAGCGAATCACTCTCATCTAATATTAATTAGAGAAATGCAAATTAAAGTCATTCTAAGATTCTACCTCATACCCACCATCAGAATGTCAAAGATGACAAAAAAGGAAAATGATGAATGCTGGAGTAACTGTGGGAAAGCAGGCACATCAATGGACTCTTGGTTGACTTGCAAATTTATTATAATTATTCTAGAAAGTCATTTAGAATGATACACAAAAAGTGTATGCCCTGCAACCCAGCCACATTTGAAGAGATTAAAGAAAGAGGAAGAGGTCCTGGAACTCTGGAACTACTTGAAATTACAGGAACATTCATCAATTGATGAATTACTTAAGTTAAGTTGTAATATATAAATGTGACTTCAAGAAAATAGCCAAGATTTTTAAAGAATGAAATGAGCAGGAGGCAGCTGGGTTGCTCAGTGGATTTAGAACCAGGCTGAGAGACAGGAGGTCCTTGGTTCAAATCTGACCAAAGATACTTCCTTAGCTGTGTGACCCTGGGCAAGTCACTTAACCCCCATTGCCTGTCCCTTACCATTTTTCTGCCTTGGAATCAATACACAGTACTGATTCTAAGATGGAAGATAAAGATTTAAAAAAACAAAGAGAATAAAATGAGCAGTTTTATATAATAACAACACTGTAAAAAAAAACAACAACTTTTGTGTGACCCTGGGCAAGTCACTTAACTCCCATTGGCTAGCTCTTACCACTCTTCTGTTTTGGAACCAATAGGCAGTACTTATTCCAAGATGGAAGGTAAGGGTTTTTTTTTTAATGCTTTTGAAAGCTGTAAGAATTATGATAGATCTGATGACCGTTTATGATTCCAGAGAACCAGTTATGAGATGATGGATTTAGAGTATACAATGATACATAATATGTTTGGATACAGCTCCTGAAGGAATTTGTTTTGTTTGGTCATGCACATTAGTTACAAGGAATGTGAATGGGTCAAGGGATGGGAAGGAGAGAAAATAGATTTTTGTTTGTTTTTTTTTTAAAGAGGTGGGGGTGCTACATATATAAAATACAGCAGGCATTTTTCAAATGAGGTTATTATATTCTTCACTTTAATTTGTTTGACTTTGTTGCAAGAAACCTCCTACAGACTAGAGGTAATCTGTAAGTACCTGTAATGTAAGAACAAAATGCAGTATATCTCAAGAAAATGTTCTCTCTGGTTAAAAAATTAAAGTGAATTCAGAGCCAAATCAAATAAAATAAGTGATCACAGGAATAGGATGACATATAGCATAAGCCTAAAACTTCAAAATGTAAAAAAATAGTATAATGTTTATTGTATGTCAATAAATTTAAATTTTATTTTATCTCACTTAAAAAAATTAAAAACACAAACCAAAATAACTAAGGGCCAAAGCAAGATAATATGGAAACCAAGACTAGATTGCGTGATGTGGCTTTTAATACAGTAGGAAATTCTTTTCCCTCTAGAATGGCCTATGAAATCCACATGAATTTTCAAGACACATCTACATGATGAGAAAGAAAGAAGGGAACATTCCTCCCCCTCCCCACACGCATCCACTGAGGAGTCAAAAATCCCTTCCTTGTCTCTGGCCAGCCAATCTCTAGACAGATACAGATTAGAGTTGGATATAGCCCAGATCTAAAACTAGAGTTGACAAGATCAGAGAACTTGGCCTGAAGAGGCCAGTAGGAGGGAAAAATTGGATCTGTGAAACTTGGGAACTAATCCTGGTTCTGCCACTTATTTACTGTGTGACCTCTGGGCAGTAACTTTCCTTCTCTGGACCTTGGCTGGTCTAGGTGTTGATCCCTCTCAGGTCCCTCCCAACTCTGATGTTCTTTGATTCTAAGAACACACAGTAGGGCCATGCTGAGAAAATGTTCATTATCCTGGATTAGCATGTGTCAGAGATAAAGAGAGAAGAATAGAGGGGAAGAGGACTAACAGTCAAGCCCCAGGCTTTAAAAGTGGGGGCAAGCCATTCAAGAGAAGAGAAAATGTGCCTCCCTACCATCTTTGTAGAGCTGGGAGACCATGAGTTTGGCTTGCTGGGATGAACTGCTCTTTCTGTCTCTTTTCTTTTTGAGTCTGTGTTACAAAGGATAGCTTACTGGGTATGTTGGGGGAGGCATATATTATTCATAAATGACTAGGAAGCAAAAACAAAAGATATGAAAAATTAAAGCATGGGTATCTTTAAAAAATGATTAAAATCAGGGCATTCCTACAGGAAAAAAATTTAAGTATGGACAAGGATTTTTAGGGTTTCCTGATAAACATGTTGTCTTTAAGATGCCCAAAGTCCCTTGGAAGAGAGGCTGTGGAAGGGGGATCAGAGCTCTGATATGGGGATGTTTACTAGAAATTGATCAATATCCATCAGGAGGTGGGACTTGGAAGCACAGACTTACTGCCAGCAGATCGTCAATACATGGGCCATTCACTAGATGTATTTTTTCCAGAAATAGTAAGATAGTTTGGGGCAAGAATCCAGGAAAATCCCTCAGGGATGACATTCCAATTGGCCTGACTCTATCTCCCTGTTCCTGATTATATCACTACTCTACCCCATCCACATGAGCCCAGCTGTCAACACCTATACACTCAGCTCCTCTGCTTCTCCTCTCCTCTCCCTTCTCCCCTTTCCCATTCCTTTTTCCCTTCTCCCTCCTTCCTTTTCTCTATCTCTGCCTCTAGTTCTTCCTCCTGCTTCCTTTCTTCACCTTTCCATCTTCTTTCCCTCCTTACCTTTCTTCTCCTCTGTCTATCCCTCTTATCTTCTTCTTTTCCTCTATTTCTCCCTTTTCTTAGCTTCCTCCCTTTCCATTTTTACTTTCTCCCTTTTCCATCTCACTCTACTCCCTCTTCTCTTTATCTCATCATCCACCCTTCCTATCTTCCTCTCTATCTGTCCCTTCTTTCCCTCTTTCCTTTCTCCCTCTTCCCTCTCCTTACCTACCTCCTCCTCTCCCCTTCCCCCTGTTCTTTTCTCCTCCCTCCTCCTACTCTTCCCATCTTCCTCTATTCCAGCTCTACCTTTTACCTTCTTCCTCTCTTATATTTCTCATTCCTCCCCTCCTCCTATCTTCTCCCCTTCCATCTATCCCTTCTTCCTCTCTTCCACCTCGCCCCCTTCTTCCTCTTTCCCCCTCCACTATCTCCCTCCCCTTCTTCCGCTTTCTCATTGCTTCTATAAAATTGATTTCCTGGTGCCAGGGCCGGAAGCCTTTTCCCACACTTTCTGTTATATAATGTGCTCTAAGGCTGATGTAATACCAACGCGTTCCCACTGGCTGATCAGCCCAGCCACCCAGTATCTCCCTCTCTGGGACCATCAATTGAAAAAAAGCCTTGTCTAGTTACTGGCCTTGCCTGATTACTGGCATAGTACCACTAATCTTCCCCAATTAGGACTAGAACAGGAACAAAGCATCCTGGGGAAAGGGCAGAAGGGGAGGAGGAGGGGCACAGGTAGTAAGGAGATCAACACTGCTTGTACTTTCTCAGGTAGGAAATAGGCAGTATGCCCCGAACCCAAGGACAGCCTGCCCAGTACAAAGTCTGTCTCAGAGGAGTGACTCAGAAGCTTGTTCAATTCAATTCTGCAAACAGCCTCCCATGTGCCAAGCACTATGGTTGGTGCTAGGGGAGATAAAAGGTTAGATAAGGCAAGAGTTCTTACCTCCTGGAATTTTCCACTAATGGGGAGGAAGAAGAGAAAGAGGAAGAAAAGGAGGATGAGAAGTGACATTTACATAATAGCCAGAGTTTAAGACCCACCTCTGATACGTGTTGGCAACTAGATGGCACAGCTGATAGAGCCCTGAGTCTGGAATTGGGAAGTCCTGGGTTCAAATCCAGACTCAGATACTTACTAGCTGTGTGATTCTGGGAAAGTCACTTAACCTTGTATGTCTCAACCTTGTATGTCTCACTTTTTTCATCTATAAAGTGAACTGGAGAATAAACCCCAAATGGGGTCAGAAAGAATCAGACATGACTAAAAAATGTCTGAATAACAACTGATACACGTTGGCTGAGCCACCCTGAGAAAGACACAACTTCTGAGTGCTCCAGGTGATTTTTTTAAGACTACAAATTATAGAGAAGGTGCCAATATGCAATGAAAGAGGGAGGTTCTTCATCTGGGAGGAACTTATTCCAGTCCTTATCCCTATTCTTTTCAGGTTTACAAGACATTTTCTATATGCTACTCGGTTGAGCCATAACTCCAGGAAGCAGTTGCTCTGATTATATTTCTATTATGCAGATAAGGAAACTGAGGCTGAGGTGAGATGATACTTAGGGTCACACAGCCAGTGTCTTAGTCTGGATCTGAATCCAAGTCTTCCTGACTCAAAGTTTAGCATTCTCTGCACTAACCTTTACAAAGTGTTTTACATAAATACCTGGTTTTATTCTCTCCCTTTCACATCTGTCTCCTCACTTCATGCTGCTTCCCAATCTCATCACCAGCCCCTTCTCCAGACCCAGCCAACAGGAACCCCACACCTCCCCAACCTCATACATAATAATAAATTATCTGACTCTCCTCCTTCAGTCCCTGACTTACTTCATGCCCTTAGGCACCTGGTCATCTTCCTTCTCAAACATTTCAAACCTTCTCAGTCCTTAGGAAGACTTTCTGGATTGAGTAGACCAGAATTCAGACAACCAACTCATCCCCCAAAGCATATATGGAAAACTACTTCTTATTTTCCCCTATCCCTCACCTCCGAGTCAACCCCAAAGGAAAAATAAAACAGAAAAAACTGGTGTCTACCTGGAATCATGTCTCTGAGCCACTGGCCACTGGAATCACCCAGACTTGAGTTTGAACAAAGGTCAGAAAGTCACAGAACCTCAGAACCGAATTTCAGGGGCTACCTCATTAGTCCAACTCATACCTTGAAAAGGCATCCCCTCTCCAAAAGGGACCATCCAACTTCCCCTTGGAAGATCTACATTGATGAGCCTTCTGAAGCAACTTGTTCCACTTTGGGATCAGTCCAAGTATCAGGAAATCTTTTGTGATGTTCCATCAATTAATTGTCACTATGACTTCTACCCATAGCTCCTAGTTCTGCCTTCCGGTACCAAGCAGAGGAAAGCTAATCCTCCTTCCTTGTGACAGTCCTTTAGATACTCAAAGTCAGCTATCTTATTTCTCCATAAATACTCTCTTCTCCAATCTTCATAAGCTAATTGATCAAGCAAGTCTCGGGTGTCCAGTAATTTTTCCAAAGCTCAACTCCCAGGCAAAGGGTAGAATTGTGTACTTCTGTCCCTTTGAGGGAACAGTCTCTCCTTTTCCTTTCTGCTGGGTATCCCTTATTAATTATTACCATGAACTGTAGTCTTTAGAGAATGAAGGAATGAATTCTACCTAGATATTGCTCCCTTATTAGCCTGATGCACTAGAAAGAGAATGGATGTTCTCCACTTGAGGAACTAGAGAGAACTAGGCTCAAATCATAATTCTATTAACTCATTAGCTGTGTGAGCTTTGGCAAGTCACTTTCTCTTTTTGCTCATCTGTAAAATGAGAGGATTGGGCTACATAGTCCCCCCAAATCCAACTCTATGATCCTAATGGCAATTAACCCAACCCCAAGCCACAAAGGAGTTAGCCTTGTAAGAGGCCAACACGTAAACCTAAGGCTCATTTAATGGGGGGAGGAGGGACATAATTCTTCTTTTCATTCAGTGGCCCTTTATTAAACATTTGTTTTGAGAAGATCACTGTGTTAGGCACTAAAAGAAAGGCAAAGTTTAGATAAGGCAAAATGTTCATGGTTTCTTCCCTCCTTGGAACTTACAGTCCAACAGAGGGATCCAACAGGTGAAAAGTTAGTAGCAAAAGTGGTATTCTTTTCATCATTGTTCACGGAAAGTCAAGCAATTCAGAAGAGTCAAGTTTGGGGAATGGGTAGCTAATTTAGAAGATGGAGTTTTAACAGTTAACGTGTTGGTTGGCCGTCCTTTTAAAAGAGATTTTTTTCTCTTTCTTTTTAAATATTTATTATCCAGGGAAAGTTCACTGGGTAGTGAGAGAGGGAGGGATATATTAAAAAATGAAGGTGATGTAAAAACAGAACATAGCAATTAGATAAGATTTTTTAAAAAGAAAAGTGATCTTTGAAAATGGAGATTCAGATTTCTGGACAATGACTCAGAATGTAAAAATGACAGGGCTTCTAACCAGGGATGGAGTACACCTATATAAGCTATTAATAAGACAGAATTTTCCTGGAATTCTGCAATCCCACAAAAGAACTTTAAACTAAAAAGAAAAGGAAAAAATGCCCATATCCATAATTTGTTTTGGATATTTTTCATATATATTCTATACTCTCTTGGTGTCTCTGTTAGAATGTAAGCTCCTTGAGAGCAGACATGGTTTCTTAACTTTATCTTTTAATTCTAGCCCCTAACACAGTTCTAGAGTTAAAATACAGGAAAAATAGTTCTTGAGACATCGTAAAGAAGACAAGATCTTAGAAAGGAGCTGATAATTAAAGCTGTGTCCTTAGATATCTATACACAAATGTATGGAGTACAAACAAACCCAGGGTCACACAGCTAGGCAGTGTCTGAGGCCATATTTAAACCCAAGACCTCCCATCTCTTGGCCAGGCTCACAATCCACTGAGCCACCTCTATCCAAACCCCATACCTATTACATATTTAAAGCAGTCCTTTCGTGGTATTAAGAACTGAAAATAGAACAGGCACCCATTAATCAGAGAATAGCTAAACAACTTGAGAATTAATGCAATAGAATACTCCTGTGACATAAGAAACATGAGGAATACAGAGAAGTGTTAAAGAGACTTACAGGAACTGATGCAAAATAAAATAAGCAGAGCCAAGAAAACAATATACATTAACACTGTGTAACAATGTAAATGGAAATAACAACTGCCAAACAATCAAAATAAATACTGTAAAATTACAAAGTACAAACTAGACCCCAAAGAAGAGAAATGAGAAGATACCCCTTCCTCTGCCCCACAACTCTTTGCAAGAGAGGCAAGAGTCCTCAGATGTGATAATGCATGTATTGCTAAATTATTTGACTTTTTATCCCTTTTTTTGCTAGTTTTTTTCCTAAAAGAAAAAATTGGTTATAAGAAGTGGTTTGGGGGCAGCTGGGTGACTCAGTGGATTGAGAGCCAGGCCTAGAGATTGGAGGTCATGGGTTCAAATCTGGACTCACACTTCCTGGCTGTTTGACCCTGGGCAAGTCACTTAACATCCATTGCCTAGCCCTTACTACCACTCTTACTACCAACATAGTATTGGTTCTAAGGCAGAAGGTAAGGGTTTTTTTTTTTAATAAATAAGAAATGGCTTTCTGGGAGGAGTAAGAGGAGGGAGACATAAAATTTATTTTTAAAATTTAAAATAAAAACAACTTTTAAAAGGCCTTACATGTCCCAGGTAATGGAAATACCAAGCAAAAATAATCACTTGAAACAGTTCCTCCCCTCAAGAAGCTTACATTCTACTAGGAGGAAAACAACACTGATGAGTAAAAATACAAAATAGAGACAAAACAATGAGAAAGTTATCTGAAGAGTTAGAAGCACTCCAAGTTGATGGCTCAGGAAAGGCCTCATGGAAGAGGTGACCCTTGAGCTAAGTAAGCCTTGAAAGATGCTGGGGAGTCTCAGATCCAGAGGGAAGGAGAGAGAACATTCCATACATGGAGGTGAGTTTGTGCAAAGAGAAAATTTCAGTTAAGAGGGCCAGCAGGGAAGCCAGGATGGAGCCGGACTGCAAAGGGTTTAAATGCCAGAGGAATGGTCACTTCCCCCTTAAACACAAAAGGGAGTCCCCAAAGCTTCTTAAGCAGGGGAGTGCCAAGAGAGATGGCTGCTTTAGGAATATCAACATAGCAGCTGTGTTTGGAGAGGGAGTTAGAGAAGGGAAAGTCTGAAAGCAAGGAGATCAGTTGTAGGCTATTTTTTTAAACCCTTACCTTCTGTCGTGGAGTCAATACTGTGTATTGGCTCCAAGGCAGAAGAGCTGCAAGGGCTAGGCAATGGAGGTCAAGTGATTTGCCCAGGGTCACACAGCTAGGAAGTGTCTGAGGTTAGATTTGAACCCAGGACCTCCCATCTGTGGGCCTGGCTCTTAATCCACTGAGCCATCCAGTTGCCCCCTTGTAGGCTATTTTTTAACAGTCAAAGTCAGAAGGGATGATGATGGCTTAAACTAAAATGATGGCAATGTCAATAGATGGACCAGAACAGATATTAAGAGGGGTGGAGTTCAAATCCATAAAATTGGCAGCTGAGTACAGTATAATGAAGAATAAGTTATGGATGGGTGCAAAGAGCCCTCAGAGATTAGAAGAAGGAAAAAAGCACTTTGGATCATGGGTAAAAGCATCCATTCAGTGACATCAGCAAAGCAAGAAGAAGGGAACAGCTTGAACCCAAACGCCTGTAAGCTGGAGAATGCAAGAGCATCGTAGGACTATAGTATCTGGAGCTGAAAGGGAGCTTAGAGGGCACTTGGTCCAAGTTCCTCCTTTTTCTTTTTAAGAATGAGGAAACTAGGGGCAGCTGGGTGGCTCAGTGGATTGAGAGCCAAGCTCAGAGATGGGTTCAAATCTGACTGCAGACACTTCCCAGCTGTGTGACCCTGGACAAGTCACTTAACCCCCATTGCCTAGCCCTTACCACTCATCTGCCTTGGAACCAATACACAGTATTGATTCCAAGACAGAAGGTGAGGGTTAAAAAAAAAAAGAATGAGGAAACTGGGGCCCATAGACATGAATGATTTACTCAAGGTCACATCAATGGCACAGCCATGATTTAAACCAGAGTCCCAGAATCTCACACTTGGAAGGGGAGCCTTGGAAGTCCCTTGGCCTAACCTCTAAAACAAAAATCTCCTCTGTTTTCCTCTGACAACCAATCTAGTTCTCATCCTCTACAACACACCAGTCATCTGCATTCCAGTGTCCCTTCTTGTGTCTTTCCCAATTGGGAATGGGGAAAGAAAGTCATTTTTCTAAGCAGCTTCTATCTGGAGAGAAAAATGTCCCCCATTTGGACCCCGGTTCTGCAGCTATTGTCTCCTCTGTACCTGGTGGGGTTAGCAGCCCAGCCTGGCCCATGTGTCTGTGTGTGCACGCACACGTGAGTGAGTCTGCCTGGCCCCACGATGGGCCTCTAGCTGCCATTATCGATCTGGGCCCGAGCTATAATTAGGATACATTAGCCTTTTTATCTCATACCTTTTACATTTCCAAGTAGAGCCTGCAGAAAGGGATTCAATTAAAGATAGGGAGAGGTTGGAAGGCTGAAGAGGAGGGAGGAGAAAGAGAGAAGAAAGGGACAGAGAGAGAGAAGAGGACGATAAAAAGGAAAATTATACAGTAGAAAAAAAGAAAAGGGAAAGGGAGAAAGAGAGAAATTAATTCTAGCTTCTCAAACAAATTCTCTTCTCTCTCCTTATCCCACATCCTTAGGCACTTACTATATGATTGACACTCTGCTAGGCACACAGGTACAAAGATAAATGACAAAGCTATTCCCGTTCTCAAGGAATTACATTCCACTGAGCAGATCCAGCAAATAGAGAAGTAAAGCTGTAATTCATATCACATAGATACAAAGTACTCTGGTCCCACTAACAATTGAGGAGGACAAGGAAAGACCTCTGGTAAGAAGAAATATTTGAACAGAGCCTTAAATGGAACTTGGGGCTCCAAGTGTCAAAGTGGATAGAGTGCAGAGTCTAGAGTCAGAAGACTCATCTTGCTGAGTTCCAATCCAGCTTCAGACACTGACTAGCTGTGCAACCCTGGGTATGTCTCTTTACCCTGTTTGCCTCAGTTTTCTCATCTGTAAAATGAAAAGCAAACAAATCCAGTATCTTTGCCAAGAAAATTCCAAATGGGATCATGAAGAGTTGAACACAACTGAAAAAAGACCCCAAAACAACAACAATAATAAAAAGCAAACGCTATAATTATAGTGGCCAATTCCCCCAAAAAAGAAATGAGGAATACTACCTCCCTTATTTCAGCAATGATGTGGGGAAATGTAGGTGAGAATGGGGTATAAGCTGTCAGTTATAGCTGCTGTCTGTCCATTTTGTTGAACTGTTTTTGTTAGGAAAAAAAACTAGGATGAAGAGAGCAAAGGGGGAGTGAGAAGGATGAATTTGGAAATGATTATGATACAAAAACAATAATAAAGGGAGCAGCTGGGTAGCTCAGTGGAATGAGAACCAGGCCAAGGGATAAAAGGTCCTGGGTTCAAATCTGGTCTCAGACACTTCCCAGCTGTGTGACCCTGGGCAAGTCACTTGACCCCCATTGCCTAGCCCTTACCACTCTTCTGCCTTGGAACCAATACACAGTATTGATTCCAAGACGGAAGGTAAGGGTTTTTAAGAAACAATAATAAAACTTTTTAAAATTTAATAAGATAGAAGGGAGAGCTTTTGGAAACTCTGCAATGCATTTTGTGAGTAAGGGGAATAAATGTTATTTGTAGCTCAGCCTTCTAAGCAGAGGAGGAGAAAAACAAAGGGAGGGGGTTGTTTCTATATTTAAAACACATTCCTGTCTAAATTTCTAGTTGATGTGAGCTGTTCTGAGGCCAAGAAGAATGGATCCATCTAGGAAAGTCTAAGCATGCTCAAGAACATAATCAAAACTAGGGCCCATATCCATCACAGAATCCTAGAACCTGAGCGCTTAAAAGCTAGTCCATTGCCACTAAATCTAACCTTTCCCCTACTGCAGTGGCTGTCACCATAGTCTGTCTGATCAATCAGTCAACTGCTCTGGAACTTGGTCAGTGTCAGAAAATGCTAAACAATTGCAAACAATTGTAAAAATGGAGATTTTGAACCCCAGACTTCAATCCCCAGAAGTCCTTGGTGTTTCCCAGAATTCCCTATAATCTCATCTGAGTCCCCAAGTTGGAGAGATCACAATTGGTATTTAATTGGCAGTAACGCCTCCCTCTCTCTCTTCTCTGCCATTGCAATGATGTAGTAAGTTTTGAATGGGCTAATCAGCCCTGGGCATGTGGTTTATTATTTTGTATCCTTGATTTCTAATAATCTTTAATAAACCTCAAATATAATATTTTTATTATTAGATACTAATTTAATTTTTACGCTCTTAACAATGCTCCAAATCATGGATAACAAAAAGAGACCAAACCACTGCTAGGGTGTTTGCCTCCTAAATTGTCATTGATGATAAAAGATAGTAAAAGTCAGTGTTGGAGAGGCTGAGAAACAATGGGAACATTAATGCATTCTTGATGGTGCTATGAATTAGTACAACTATTCTAGAAAGCAATTTGGAATTGAGCAAATTAAGTAGCTAAAATGTTCATACTCTTGGACCCAAAACTTCCACTTTTGGCCATAGACCTCGATGAAGTCGTTGACAAAAGGAAATATTGAGAGCAGCATTTTTTGTGGTAGCAAAGAACTGGAAACAAAATAGACAACCATGATCAGGGAATGGCTAAACAAGTTGTGGTACATGAATGAAATGATGAGTATGATAAATACAAAGAAATGTACAAAGACAAACTGATGTAAAGAGAAAGAGGAGGATGAGGAGAGCCAGCATTTAATAGTTAACATATTTGATCTCCCAGTAATCTCAGCTGTAGTTGTCATTATTGTCCCCATTTTAAGGATGAAGTAAATAAAGTTATAACTGAAGCTAGTTAAGTGACTTTTCCAAGGTTACACAGCTAGTAAGCATCAGAGCCAGTATTTTAACATGGGTCTTCCCAACATCAAGTCCTTCCCTCTATGTACTATGCTACCCAGCCAGGTACATTATATACAATGACCACAAAACAATCAAAAATGAATGTTGTGGAATTTTAAAAAATAAGTCTGGCTCCAAAGAATAGTTATGAGAGTAGACATCTCTTTCCCACTTCCTTCGAACATTATCTAAAATGCCAGATTTTTAAAATGTATTGATTGGTCTTGCTGATTTCCCCACCCACCACTCACCCCAACCTTTTCCTCCTTTTTTTGTTTTAAAAAAATTTCTTTTAAGGAATGGCTTTCTGGGAGGGGTTAGAGAAGATACATAGTAGGAATCTAGGCAATGTGAAAACAAAAGATAGCAATAAAAATCTACTTTTAAAAGTTCCTCCTTTTAGAAAAATTTATATAAATTAAATAACCATCAGCACAACCAAATAAACACAAGAGCATAGATTTGAATCTTACATTAAATGTTTATAATTAATGATAATGTATTAATACAGTAGAACCAAATGAATTAACAAAGAAGAAAAAAAGACTTTTGTCCTTCTTAGTATGTCTAAAATTCTGCAACCATTGGCTTGGTTTTCAGGAAATACTTTCACATATTGAAAATTCTTATATGTTCCCAAGTAATTCCAGTTTGAAACCTTCTCATCCCAATCCCTCATAGCAAAGAGAGAAACATAGGACTGGGCAGTCTCCCCAGGAAGAAGCTAACGAAGGGTATCTAAGCTACATATTAACAGTCAACAAGTCTAGATTGGGGAAGCAAAGTCTTAGAATATCAGAATCCCCATGATCCCATTTGGGGTTTTCTTGGCAAATGTTATGGGATGGTTTGCCATTTCCTTTTGCACATAATTTTACAGACGATGAAACTGAGGCAAACAGTGAAGTGACTTGCCCAGGGTCACACAGCTAGTAAAGTGATCCTGATAGATCATCTAATTCAGCTTCTATGTAAAAGACGAATTCCCTAACCCCAACATGCAGTAATCAAATCTCTGAGGCATCACATGGTACAGAGGATTTGAATCAGAAGATTCATACCCCAATCTTGGCTCTATCATTTACCACCTGTGCAAGTTTGGACAAATAACTTAATCTCTCTGGCCCATTGACTCATAAAATGAAGATCATGATAGCACCTATCTCATGAGGTTGTTACGAAGATCAACTGAGATAATAGAGTGCTTTGCAAAACTTAGCTATTTCCATGAGGGTATTTAATAGAACAATAAGATGAAACTGAATTCTATATAATTAGAATTAATATTCCTGAGCACAGAGAAGAGGTAAGTGTGCCTACTGCCTTTAGTTGGAGAGGTGGTAGACTATGGGTGTTGAATGTTGCATATGGTCTCAGACCTGGCTAATGTAATTCATTGGTTTTCTTTGGTTGTTTTTTTTTTCCTTTTGTTACAAGGTAGACTCAATGAATGTTTGGGAAGAGGCATATATGAAAATTATTGTAACATTTTTAAAGGTCAATAAACAAGCAAAATGAACCCACTAGATATAGTGGATAGAGCTCCAGGCCTGGAATCAGGAAGACCTGAGTTCAAATATGACCTCAGGCACTTATTAGCTAGGTGACCCTGGTTGTGTCATTTAACACTGTCTGCCTCAGTTTCCACATCTGTCAAATGAGTTAGATAAGGAAATGGCAAGCCATTCCAGTACCCCTGCCAACAGAACCCCAAATGGAGTCACAAAGAGTCAGACACAACTGAAATGACTCAACAACAATGAATAACAAAGTCCCTTCCAGTTCTAAATCTGTAACACTGTGATTTTTTTAAAGCAATCTTATGCAGCAGCCCATTTCATTCTCCCCACCCCTTTTTTTTTGATAACTCTAATTGTTGGGAAACTCTTCCTTTTACTGTGCCAAAATCTGCCTCCCTGTAACTTCCAATCACTGATTCTACTACCACCCTCTGGGGTTCCATAGAACTAGTCCAAACATTCTTCCTCTTGAGCTTTATTGGATCAAGCAATAAACTTGGGATCAGACAAATTGTGTGACCTTGGGCAAGGCACACAGCCTCATTGCCCTCTCTCTCCTCATCACTAAGTAAGAGTATTGAAAAGAATAAAACAAAACTGAACATAATATAATTATAATGATTAATTCTTGGCCCCAGAGAAAATGATGCAGAATGTAAGCTCTTTTTGGGGAGGGGCAGGACAAAGGGCAAGGCTGTACTATAGGTGTGAAATGGTTCATACATTATGAGATATGGCCTTTGTGTATCTTGGTTTTGATTAACAGAAGGCTTTTCCCCCTTTATTACAAGGGAAGGCTCATGAGGCAGGCAATGCATGGAATTAAACATAAAAGACATCAATAAAAAAATTTAAATCCATAAATAAATAAAATTATGGGAATGGACTAGATGACCTTTAAGCTCCCATCTGGTTCTAATTCTATTATCCAATGAACTAAAAAAAGCACTCACTATGAGTTTAGACCCATTGCTCCAATAGCATATTATAGAAACACATACACACAATGGACTAATTATCTAAACAGAAGAAAAGGGAAAGCTTAAAAGAAAATCAGAGTAATGTGATAATCACCATTGGGAATGGAAGCTAAAGTCTTAACTATGAGGGAAATAGAAGAAATTTTGGGCAAAAGGTAGATAGATTAAATAACTTTTTTAACATAAACATTTTACATGAAAATTGTAAGGGGAAAAAATCTTCAAGGTAATTTTATGAAATAAAAGCTTGGCATGCAAAAATTCTAAGTTAGTCTCCAGAGGATAAATGGCAAAAATATATGAACAGACAAGTGGCATAAACAGACTCACAAATGAGTATAAAATCACCTTTAAAACCATTTACTCTTCCTATTAATAACAATAAGTAGCATTTATATAGTGCTTTAAGGTTTGCAAAGAACTTTACAAATATTTCATTTGATTGGTAAAATAAATCTGAGTGGCGAGTGTCATTATTATCTCCATTTTACAGATCAGGAAATGGACTGAAAACAGTTGAGTGACTTGTCCAGGGTTACACAGCAGGCTAGGATCTGAAACTGGGTTAAATTCATAGAGATGTGGGAGAGCAAAAGAAAGATTCTCAGACCAGTCAAGTCCCTTGTTGTTTGTCCTTGGTTCTCTTAAGAGGTCAAAGCACTGAGGTAGTTCAGTGAATTGAGTGCTAGCTTGGAGTAAGGAAAAACTGAATTTGAGTGAAGCCTTAGACACTTACTGGCTATGTGACCCTGGACAAGTCACTTAACCATCTGTTTGCCTTAATCCCCTGAAGAAGGAAATGATTCTCTAAGAGGATATCACAGGATGATACCTTGACTTGCTTGAAAGCTGGATTTAAATGAGGCAGAGTTACACAAAGTTATCAGGCTCACTGTCTCTTCCAGAATCATCAAAGTCAAGTGGCAAAACAAAAGTCAGGTAAAATGGAGATTGCATTGGATATAATGGATGATCTTGTATGCGTTCTGTTCCTGGTAGATTGTATTTATTAAAACTACAAATTAAATTGCTTAAAAAGCACTCACTACCTACCTGGCAGCACCTTAAATTATTTTGGAAAGCTCTAATTTGGGGAAGTTTTTCCTTATACTAGCTAAAATCTGCCCCTTCTCTCACATTTTCCATCCACACTTAGAGTTCTTTGGAGTTCTTTCCACTGAAGCTAAGGAGGGAGGGTAGGGGCATACATAATGTGTATATGTATATAATCCAGCTCATATTTGACAAAATTGGTATATACAGTGTAAAGGACATTGGACTTAAGAGTTAGAAAAACTGTTTGGCCTTGGACTGCTTCTAATTTCTCTGGGTCTCAGTTTCTTCATCTAAAAAATGGGATAAACTAGATGATTTCTCTCATCTCTGGATCCTATGAGCCATTCAGAAATTTGAAGACAGAAACTGAGTCCTCCTCCCAAGTCTTTTCTCCAGTCCAAAGAAATATGAGCGTGCCCAAAGCAAATAAACATTCAAGAGAGAGAAGCCCATATGCCTTTGGAAGCCAGAAATCACAGGTGCAGTCAGCCAGTACCATGGACAGCTGCTCTCAAATAAAGCAGAAAGTCCATAGACTGAGGGAAGTCTTCAAAGACTCCACTCACCCAGGTGCTTCTGCATGTTGGTCTCTTCCCTCATCAGCGATGCTAATGTAACAGTGTCTGTACCTTTGTTCCATTTGTGAATGAATAATTAATAACATTTCTAAAAATCCTTCATTGACGTCTTCTCAAAAACAGCACCAAGAATCTGACTAGCCACAAGGAACATTTTCTTAAGACAGAGATGGAAGGAGAGGAAAGGGGTGCTCATCCCTTGAAGAGGTCTCTAGGCTGAAAAGTTTGGGAGTTACTGGGGCCATTAAAAGCAATAGAAAGAATAGCATTCTCCCCCAAGTTCCCTAGCAAGGTGAAGTTATTGTTCATAATTCCTTTTTGAAGGGGATTGATGACATCACAAGATTATGTCTTGAGGCATAGCTGCCCAAAGTCATCAGCCTCATCCTCTCTCCTAAAGTCATCTTAGTCTAGTAAAAAATCAAAAGGCAAGAATGACCAGTGATGGCTTGAGATGCATTTGAACGACTTTGATATCTAATCATGCTCCAAACTCTCTCCACAGTACCTGTTTCAATTGCCTCCATGAACATTGGAACACATTGTTCTTATCCCCACCTTCCACTAGGGAAATATTCACACTCCTCAGGTAGACATCTCCCCCTAATTCACCAATGGATTCGAGACCTGTAGGTTACCCTCAACTTGGTTTAGCAAGATAAAATCATGCCATGTGAGTATCCCTAAGATCATAGGAGCCTAGGTCCACAAATGTAAGGCCCCATCTAATCCAACACCTTATTTTGCATAGGGAAAAACTGAGGCACAGAGATAGGAAGTCACACATTTATTTTTGACATATATTAAGAGATAGAGTGACAAGTGAATAAAGAGCTGACTCAGGAGTCTGGATGAACTAGTTTCAAATCCTGCCTCTGAAACATATTGGCTATCACTGGGCAAGTCTCCTAACTTCTGAAAGCAAAGATCATTGAGTCCAAGCCACATAAGAATCAGGACCCTCGGGGACAGCTAGGTGGCTCAGTAGATTGAGAGCCAGACCAAGGTTCAAATCTGACTTCAGATACTTCCTAGCCATGTGACCCTAAGCAAGTCAATTAACTCCCATTGCCTAGCCCTTACTGTTCTTCTGCCTTAGAACTAATACACGGTATTGATTCTAAGACAGAAGGTAATAGGTTTTTTAAAAGACTCAGGACCCTCTAACTCTTTAAATTCCAAAGCAGAGGCCAATCTATCTTGTTAAAGGGAGTTTCCTATACCAATGTAATTACATGTAGTTTCAGTCCAAAGGTGGAAAAATATGTAAGGCAGCAGAGATAAAAATGAAAAACAAACCCAGTCAATTCATCTGTTGTTGGGGGTTTTTTAGGGAAAGGTGTGGCAATGTTTTTTTTTTAATTTTTGTTTCACAGAAGGCTAAGTAGGAGAGAATGAATGATGGCAAATTCAGAAATAAATGGAACATATTAAAATTTTTAAATAAAATAATTTTTATTAGAAACTTTTTCTAATTTTGAAAGATGAAAGAACTCTGATCCATGCAATGACCTATCACAATTCAGAGGGCTCATGAAAGAAATATGCTACCCATCACAGAGAGGTAATAGACTCAGTGCAAATATAAGATTCACATTTTTTTGGCATGGCCAATACAGAAATTTGTTTTGCTTGACCGTATAGACATGCCTGTAACAGAAGTTTTGTTTTTCTTGCTTTTCTAATGAGGGGGAAGAATGGTGGGAGAGAAAGCTAATCTTTGAAAATGAAATAAAATTTAATTTAAAAAAAATTTTTAATGAAAAATGAATGAGATGATTAATTTAAGAAGGGCATTAAAACTTTTAAAAGCGTAAAACAAAAATGGAACAAATGTAAGTCCTGAAGGAGCCTGCAGTCTGCTTGGGGAAATGATAGGGGCAGGATACAATATGTACACAGATAAATAAATATGAGTTAGGAAAGTAGCTGAGCTGAAATTTGAACCAACATTTTCTGGATCCAAATTCAGGGGCCTTTCAACTCTACCAAACTGCTGGTTGATGTAAAGAGACACCGGAGATAGTAAAGAGGAAGAGGAATAGAAATTCAAATATTGAAAATAAAAGGAAAAAATTTAAAGGACTCAAAGAATTTCCAGAAGGAGATCAAGAGTCGGTTGGAGGGGAAGCTAGGTGACTCTGTAGATAGAGAACCAGGCATGGAGTTGGAAGATTCTGGGTTCAAATCTGGCCTCAGACACTTCCTAGCTGTGTGTACCTGGGCCAGTCATTTAACCCTCATTGCCTAGTTTGTACCCCTCTTCTGCCTCGTAACCAATACCTAGTATTGATTCTAAGACAGAAGGTAAGGGGTTTTTTAAAGTGGGTTGGGGAACAGGGTGGGTAGGAAGTCCTTAGAGAACTGAAAATCCCCAGATAGAGAGGTTTTGAGGGAAGAATTCTATGAAGAATCCCAGCCTAGAAGGAGTTGAGTCAATGACAAAAGGCAGAGGGAACTGGGGTAGCCTGCAGGGTCAGGATTTAAGACCTCTGGTGCTGAACAAACTGTATGAATGGCAGATTTGGATCACCTGCTGCAGAGTGACATGAGCAAAACCAATCGAACAATGGACACAAGGGCAAAAAGAAAGCTGTAAGTGGAAAAGCTCACTAAAAGAAGCTGAATATTAGGGAACTGAGAAAGCCAACAATGGTACTGGAGAACTGAGAATGAAACATATTTCTCTCCTCTCAGCACAGATATGGGGGGTCATGAGAGAAGAATGCTGTATACTCTGTCACGCAGTGTAGCAACATATTGGGTGATTATCCTTGTTTTTCTTTTTTACAGGAAAAGAAGCATTCAGTGTGGGGGAGGGAGGGCAGCTAGGTTGTGAAGTGAATAGAGCACTGGGACCTGGAGTCAGGATAAATCAGAGTTCAAATCCAGCCTCAGAAATTTAGGGCAAGTCACTTAAATGTCATTTGCCTCAATTTCCTAATCTGTAAATTGAGCTGGAAAAGGAAGTGGCAAATCACTCAATATCTTTACCAGGAAAACCCCAGATGGGGTCATGAAGATTCAGACCGCTGAAATGATTGAACAGGAGCAGCATTAATTTTGATAATGGGGTAAAGAATAGGGAGGCCATTTCTGAAGATTCTTGTGATACAAAGGCAAGTGTTTGTTGTTTGAATGGTTCATAGTATAACCACTACTTGAAGACCTCTAGTATTAGGAAACCTGAAATTTAAAAAAAAAAAACAAGCAAACAAATCCTCTTTGACTCCTCAGTTCATGTGGTTACTTCATTAGGTTTGGGTCTTAGTAAATACCAGCACAGTGCACGATATGCTGGTCTCAGAGTTAGGAAGACTCAGCTTCTTGGGTCCAAATCTGGCCTCAAATACTTCCTAGCTATGTAACCATGGGAAAGTCACTTAACTCTATTTGCCTCAGTTTCCTCATCTGTAAAATGAGCTGGAGAAGGAAATGACAAACCCACTCCAGTTTCTTTACCAAGAAAACACAAAGTGGTGGTATAATCAGACGTGACTGAAACAACTGAACAACAAAAGTACCCTGATTATGACACAAAAATAAGTAAATATAAAAAATTCAGAAAAGTTATGGGAATTTCCATAATTATCATTATTTCCTATTATAATTGTAACCTAATTCTTGTAATGGAGAGACCCAAAAGGTCTATTATCTGGTGCTACCTTTTTTGATCCTCCATCATAGACCCAGACTAAAGTGTCTCCCCCTGACCTTGAAGCTTTCTGGTAGACTTCTCCCATGGACTTATTTATTTTCTTTCTTTAAAAAAAAAAGTTTGCCTTCCATCTTAAAACTAACACTCTGTATTGGTTCCAAGGCAGAAGAATGCTAAGAGCTGGGTGAGTGATTCGCCCAGGATCACGCCCAGGTCATACAGGTAGGAAGTGTCTGAGGCCAGGTTTGAACCCAGAACCTCTGGTCTCTAAGCCTGGCTCTCAATCCACTAAACCAGGGGGCAGTTAGATAGCTCAGTGGATTGAGAACCAGGCCTAGAGATGGGAGGTCCTAGGTTCAAATCTGACCTCAGACATTTCCTACCTGTGTGACCCTGGGCAAGTCACTTGACCCCCATTGCCTAGCCCTTACCACTCTTCTGCCCTGGAGCCAATACTCCAAGATGGAAGGTAAGGGTTTAAAAAAGAAAGAAAAGAAAAGACCAAACAGTGCCATTTTTCCGGTTGGGGTGCCTCCAAGGACATCCCCATTTCTTTCTGGGAGAGCCTGGAGGGAAGATTTCAAGGGGCTTAGCTGAGAAAGGAGGCATCAGTGGAAGAGGAGGTTGGGACGCACGACTCCTTACGGAAAAACATTGCTCATGTTCATTTCAATACATATGCCTTTCCTCTCATCTTCCCCCTAGGCCAGGGGCTCCCCACACAATCCCTCATTACTGGCAAGATTGGTTGTCTTTCCATCTATCTGCGTTCAAGGTCAAAGCCCGGGAATGGTAATGGCAATGACAAACATGTGATTGAGGGGTGGGGGGAGAAAGACCCTCTGAGAATAAAAAGGAAGATACACCTGGCTGGAAGAAATGAGAAAACCCAAAAATTCATCCTCTACAATGTAGAAAAAGGAGAACCAGGCCAGGAGCATTTGCCTTCTTTGGGCTGACGCCTCTCCTTCTGTAAAATAAGGGGCTCACAGCAGTAACTCAAAGTCCATACTCCAAAGAAATCAAAGAAAGAAATCAAAAGACTCTACATATACAAAATTATAGCAGCTCCCTTCTGCATTAACAAAGAACCAGAAACTAAGGAAGTGCCCAACAATCAGTGAATGGCTGAATAAATTATAGTATTTACATGTGATAGAATATTATTGTGCCATAAAAAAAAGAAGAGAACAAATTTAGAGAAACCTAGGAAGACCTGTGTGAACTGATGCAGAATGAAGTGAACAAAACCAGGAGAATAACATACACAGTTACTACAGCATTGCAAGACCATACAACTTTGAAAACCTTAAGAACTCTGATCAATTCATTGATCGGTCATGATTTCAAAAGACCAAGGATAAGGCATGGACCCATCTACTGACAAGAAAGGCGACAGAATCCAAGCACAAAATGAGACATATATTTATTGGAGATAAAGAATGCAAGGAATCTGTTTTGCCTGACTATACATAGTTGGTTGTTGTGGTGGTTGTTGTTTTTTTTTAAACCCTTACCTTCTATCTTAGAACTAAAATTAAGTTTGGGTTCCAAAGCAGAAGAGTGGTAGGATTAGGAAACTGGGGATAATTGACTTGCCCAGGGTCACACAGTTAGGAAGAATTTGAGGCCACTTTTGAACCCAGAATCTCCAAGCTCCAGGCCTGGCACTCTATCCACCTAGATGCCCCTTGATTTTATATATATATATATATATATTTGTTACAATGGTTCTGTGGGGGGTTTCCCCAATAGAGGGAACATGGAAGTGAAAAAGCAAGAAAATCAGCTTTTTAAAAAAATTTTTTTAATTTAATTTTAGAGGAGCATGAAACAAAAAAAAATTATGTCTAATAATCATCATATAAATATTGTTTTTGGTAAATGAGCTCCTAAAAGATGTGCATTTTGTAGCTATTTTGAATGAGTTTACCCTCTATCATTTCTCTTTGGTTTTATTATAAATTTTTGGAAATATTGGATTTTGTATATTTGTTTTGTACCCTGCTGCTTTAGTAAAGATGGCCAAAAATTAAATTAAAGGAAGGGTTTGGATTCCAAGATCTCACAGGTCCCTTCTAGCACTAAATCTATGATCCCATGATTCTTGAATTGTGGTTTTAAAATAAGGTTTCAATCATGCCCTCACTGCTAGCCATAAAATATGGCTTCCATTGCCCTTTTGATTTCACCCTGTTCTGGGAAAATAGTTCCGGAGATGCTGGGACTGTTATAATTATATCACAGGTGGGGTTGCTATGCTGTCCCAACTGATGGAGCCATCTTTTAAGACCACCCCTCCATGTACAAGTATATCGAATCTCAGGTTCCTAATCTCCCAGACATGCAATTTAGTTCAATCCCAGTTCTGATATGTTTGGTTCTCACAATGATTTCCTTAGGGGGAGGGGGGAGGTTGGGATTAGTTCCTCCCAGGAAACATTTAGAAATTTCCTAGTCTAGAGACTAAAGAATTGTTTACATAATCACAGAACTCTAAGATTAGGTGAGAACTCTCAGTTTGCAGATGGAGAAAGTAAAGTGAGGAAGGAAGTGATTTACTCAAGGTCGCACAGTGACCTTGGATTAGACCAAGATTAGAACCCAGGTCTATCCTCAATTAGAATTTTTTTTCTCTTTTGTCTAGCACAGTGCTATACCAATCAAAGAGTACTTAATGTTCACTAGGTTGGTTGGATGAGGGCTCAACCCAGGTTCCATCTCTATGGTGATCCTTGCCCCCATCCCGGTTGCTAGTGCCCCTGCCCCATAAATTATTTTCTATTTTGTTTTTGAGTTAGCATAGAGTAGTATAGATAGAACTATCCTCAATGCCAAGAAGTCTTGGGTTCAAATACTACTTCTTACCCATATTGGCTATGATACTCTTGGACAAGTTACATTTAAGAACTGTTGGCAGCTCTAAAGGAAGTTAAGTTTCAGAAAAGATGTATTGGGAGAGGGAGTTTCCTCACCAGGGAGTTCCCTTTGCTAATAAAATCACAGCCTCACTTCCCACCCCTATAATTTACATTTCATTTTTCATGTACACTTTTCATATACTGGAAGGGAGGAACTGAGAGAGAGAGAGAGAGAGAGAGAGAGAGAGAGAGAGAGAGAGAGAGAGAGAGTATTGTCTTTGTATCCCCAGCACCTAACATGATACTCAGCCAGTACATCATAGGCATTTAATAAATACTCCAAATAATTAGGTTGGATTGGATTAGATTAGGTTGGGTTGGTTAGGTTAGGTTGGGTTGGGTTGGATTGGGTTGAGTTGGGTTGGTTTGGGTTGGGTTAAGTTGAGTTGAGCTGGATTGGGTTGGGTTGGGATGAATTGGATTGGAGCCCATCTCTTTTCCCTAATAGCATGCTGGGAAAATTTCTGTGCTGGTCCCAAGGAATGGAGAAACAGCAAACTGATGCTGCATTTTTTTCCCCTCTGGTTTCTGGGTTCCTATGAATCAGATAGCATCATGCTCCTTCCCCAACCCACCCTCCCTCAAAAAGGGGGGGGGGGGTGAGAGGACAGGGACTGTACTAAGTTGGCCTCTTTTATCCCACTGACAGAGCAAAGCCCTTTCTAATGACTAGGGTTGTTTTCCTACTGTAGAAGGGCTCAAAAGGAAAGGGGGAAAGGAAGATTGAAATGAAAGCAACAGATTTGACAAGTAATTAGCTTAACTGTTGCTGAATTTTAAGAATATGTGTGACAGCTCTTGACACTTGAAAATCAGCCCCTCTGGGCACAAGCTGCAACTTTTCCTACCCAGCACTGTCTCTGTTTTGGTCCCTAACTGAGGAGCAGAGAGCCTAGGGGCCCAGCGGGCAGCCCTAAGGGCATCTTTCTGGGGAAGTAGGGGAAACCACCTAGGAGAGAAGGAAGCCAAGCATTCGCCTAGGCAGGGCTATAGATTCCACTTGCCAGAGAAATCAGGGCAATGAAAGGGAGTTAGTCAAACTGGGGAGGGGAGGGAAAAGAGGAGGAGAAGGGAAAAGGGATTATTTTTATTTGGATATTTGGATATATTTGGATCACAAGGTCCAGGTGGGTGAACCCCATTGACATGAGAAAGGACTGAAGACTTTCATAATCTGCAGAAGAGCCATAAGGGAGGATGGAGGAGATGTGGAGAGAGGGAACTACCCTGATCTTGGGCAGTAAGACTAGAGAGGTGGAAGGCCCCCTACTTAGACAACAGCCAAAGGATCATACAGATTTTTGTGCTCCATGGTTTAAGCAGGAATCAGACGAGCTGGAGAATGACCAGTAGCAGGCAATTAGGATATCAAAAAGGTGTCGATTTCATGTCATATGCTTTTCTTTGAATCCCCAGGGTTTAGTACAGTGCCTAGGATACATACGTTCTGTTCAGTCATTCAGTTTAGCCCAACTCTGTGACTCTCCAGACCAACTGTCCATGGGGTTTTCTTGGCAAAGATACTGGAGTGGTTTGCCACTTCCTTCTCCAGTTTCATGCAGGCAGGAGTTAAGTGATTTGCCCAGGGTCACACAGCTAGATCCCATTTGAATTCCAGTCTTTCTAACAACAGTTCTAGTGCTCTATCCACTGGACCACCTAGCTGCCCTAGCATACAGAAGGTGCTTAATAAATTTTCATTGACAGTCTGGTGTGAAGATTAGATGAAAGCACTAAGGAATTGTTAAAGGGAAGAAAACTGAAGGCCAGGGGGTGGAATACTAGCTGTCTTTAAGATTTTTTGCCCTGCTTGCCCCCAAAAGGGAGAATCAGAAGCAATTGACAGAAGTAGCAAAAAGGTTGGATTTGGGTTTACTATCAGGGAAGACTTTCTACCATTTAGATCTATGGATCTTATTCTAATATCTGTTCTAATAATATTCTAATAATAAGATCTATGATCTTATTTCTATGAAATTGGAATGGCCACTCTGAAAGGCAATAATGGGTTTCCCTCCCTTGGAAACCTTCAAAATAAGTCGGTCAATGAGGGCCCTTCCAGGACAAGAAGGTTCTGTAACACCATGAACCTCTCTCCTGATGTTCCAGCCAGTCTCCACTCTATAAACCATCAGATGAGGCTCCCAAGCCAACATTCATTCGTCAAGCCCAAGCCCATTTCACATCTCTGCTGAGAAAGCCATCTTAGTTCTCTAGGCTTCTACTATTTCCACGGTGTGATTGAGTCTTCCCTTTCTAGACTGATTTGATGCTATAGCCCAGCCAACCTAGCCTAGACAACACAGACAACTTTGATCAGGACTTCCAAGAATGCGCTCTCCTCTTCCTCATATCTACCTCTTGGAACCTCCATTCTACTCGACTCAAATGCCAATTCTTCCTTGAAGCCCTTCTTAAAATCCAGCTCCCTAACTTCAAGTTCAGGGCTCCTTCTATCACGCAAAAAGTAGGATGCTAATCTGTTCGATTTGTTCTCACTGGGGTGTTAGGCAATGAATTGGAATCTGGGGGGGAGGGAAGGGGGGAAGGAGAGCAAAAAGAGGTGGATGGAGCAGGGAGAAGTCCCCAGGAAGCCCAGAGAGCATAGATAGTTACATGGAGTTAGGCAGAAAAGAAGACTCACTGGTTTGTTGCTCTTTCCCTATCCAGGGTACTGTATTCCATTTCTGGGCACCACCTAGTAAGTGATAAACTAGACAGTGTCCATCCAGAGGATGAAAACCAGGATGAGGAAGAGTCTTGAGTCTATGTTAGAGGAGGATGAGCTGAAGGAAGTGGGGATGTTTAGTCTGAGGAAAAGAGGGCCCAGGGAGGACATATGAGAGCTGTTTTCAAGCACGTAAAGATGATGGCTAACCAGGCACATGGCCAGAAACATTCTTTTTTCAGTTACACAATGGAGGGTCCCTTCTAACTCTGAGAATGGGAGTGGGAGGACCTGAGTGGACAGGAGAGACCAATTCCCCCAAAACTGTGCACAGTGTTTCCTTAGGGGCACAGCCTCTTCCCCATACTGGCTCTATGATCCTTGAGCAAAACACAATACTTTAATGCCTTAGGCACTCTTCTCTCTCAGCAAAAAAAAAAAAAAAAAAAAAAAAAAAAAAAAAAAAGGATGCCCACACATACACACACAGGGTACTAAAAGAATGATCCTCAGCCTTTCCTTTTGGGGAAGATTTCTGCCATTCCTAGGATTTCTACATACTTTTTTCTCATTGGAACCTTGACTATCCTGGGGCAGGTGTTGTTTTCCCCATTTTACAAATAAGGAAACTGAGGCCCAGAAAAGGACAATGATTTACCCAAGGTCACACACAGCCAATCATTGGCAGAATCAGGTTTAGAAGTCAGATCTGGAATGCAAAAGGATGTTTCAAAATCACCTCATTTGACAAATAAGGAACCTGAGTCTTGGACAGGGGGACATCATCCAGGGAGCCCTGAGAAGTCAATTGCCAAAGGTGGGATTAGAACCCACCTTCTGACTCCAGTTCTGTGGCTCCTTCCAAAGCATTTGTCAATCATTTTGAATATTTTTATTAAGTACCTAACATATATGAAACCCTATTCTGGTCACTGGGAAAAAATTTTTTAAGTTAAAATTTTAAAAAATTTAAAAAGGAAACACACAGAACCTGCCTTCCAGAAACAGCCATTCTAATTTGGGGTAAGGAAGCATGTATACACAATAACTATGATACATAAGAATCTGAGGTAAGATTTGAACCCAGAACTCCTGCCTCCAGGGCTGGATCTCAATCCACTGAGCTACCCAGCTGCCCTGGGAAATTGTTTTTACGTGCAAACTCAGGGAGGCGATGGCCTCCAAGTTGGGTCTTGAAGGAAAGAAGAGCTATTTCAACAGAGGGAGCTTGCTAGAGGTAGGAGTTGATTCTAGGCATGAAAAGCTCCAAGATGAAGGCAGTTAAGAAGAAGTAAAAAGAGAGAGCAAGAGACTCATCCAGTTTAACAGGAAGGAAAAGTAATGGTGGGATATCATATGAGATGAGCCTGAAAAGAAAGGGGGGGAGGTGGCTGGGTAGCTCAGTGGGATTGAGAGCCAGGCCTAGAGACAATTTGACTTCAGACACTTCCCAGCTGTGTGACCCTGGGCAAGTCAGTTGACTCCCATTGCCTAACCCTTAGCATTCTTCTGCCTTGGAACCAACATACAGTATTGATTCCAAGACATAAGGTATGGGGAGGGAAGGAAGGAAGGAAGGAAGGAAGGAAGGAAGGAAGGAAGGAAGGAAGGAAGGAAGGAAGGAAGGAAGGAAGGAAGGAAGGAAGGAAGGAAGGAAGGAAGGAAGGAAGGAAGAAAGAAAGAGAAAGAAAGAAAGAAAGAAAGAAAGAAAGAAAGAAAGAAAGAAAGAAAGAAAGAAAGAAAGAAAGAAAGAAAGAAAGAAAGAAAGAAAGAAAGAAAGAAAGAAAGAAAGAAAGAAAGAAAGAAAGAAAGAAAGAAAGAAAGAAAGAAAGAAAGAAAGAAAGAAAGAAAGAAAGAAAGAAAGAAAGAAAGAAAGAAAGAAAGAAAGAAAGAAAGAAAGAAAGAAAGAGTAGGCCTGAATTGTGAAGGTTTTAGAATGACACCACTACTGCAGCTACCAACAACTGCCCTGACCCAGAGGAAAGGAGTCTTTGCTGGCCATCCAGCCCAATCCCCTCATTTTGCAGATACAGAAACAGGTCTGAAGAGGTTGTGATTTACCAAAGGTATTCAAGGAATAAATGACTGGGCTAAAATTTGAATCTGGGACCTCTGCCTCCAAACATAGCTCTCTTTCCTCTATAGGAAATATATGTGTATATAAATAATCCTTCCCGCCTAGAGAATGGTAGTCTAGAGGAAGATAGATGATCAGAATCACTGGTGTCTCCAAAGAGGGGAGGATGTTCATTACAACTAAAAGAGAGCTTTCAGGAATAAGGAGGTGAGTCCCACTCTACCCTCTGCCTCCTGCGGCAGTACTGTGTTCAGTTCTGGGCACCACAGTTTAGGAAACTAGCAAGTGCCCAGAGAAGAGTGACAAGGACCAACTGATCAAGAATCAAAGCATTTATTAAGCACCTACTGTATGGCAGGCTCTAGGGTATGTACTGGAGACACAAAGACTGAAACAAACCAGTCCTTGCCCTTAGATTCCATCAAGGAGACACCATGTACATAATAAGTGGTGTGTGTGTGTGTTTAGCATCTAATAAATTTATATACATATATATATATATGAAACAAATATAATTTTTGAAGGGGAGGCACGTGAAACTAGAGGATGAGAAATGGCTTTGTGGCAGATGGCAAAAGACTTTGAGATCCTGCAGTATCAAGGAGCCTGGATTTCTTTTAGCTCAGAGAAGAAAGGATTCAGGAAGGACAAGAAAATAATCTGTCTTCAACTGTTATTTGAGGAGCTGTTGTGTGGACTTATTGTTTGGCCAGAGATAGCAAAACTAGAAACCATTAATGGGTGGAAGTTGCAGGAAAATGTCCTAATTGTTTCTTCAGAAATGGAATGGACTGCCTCGGGAGCTGAGGGCTGCCCTCTTACAGAAGTTGTTTTTGTTTTGGTTTGGTTTTCCGTAGAAAACTGAAGGGAGGGAGGGGAATAGAGATTAAAGCCGGAGGTGGGTGGATCAAGATGGGCTGGAGAAAGGAAAGATGCTGATAAATAGGGGAAGCTCAGCCACAGGTGGGTGACTGACTTAGTTATCCAATGGGCATTTTAACTCCATAAGATGCCGGGAAAACTAGAGTGACGGCTTTATCTCCCCGGTGCCCTTTTGTCATTACTGGAAAAACACGATCATTTGAACCAAGCAGCCCCCTATCGCGCCCAGTTTCTTCCCGAGGTGAATCTTATTTTTAAATAATAATAAATCCCCAAGGTTGGGATATTTATTGGGGAAGGCACTAAGCAGGTGGCAAACTTAATTTCCATGTAAGGAACTGAGAAAAGAGGCAGGCTGGGAAGGAAGACGGGCAGCAGAGCTCCACAGAGAAGGTTAACTCCCAAAACAAGAAAGTCATCCAACTTTTGCAAGGGAGGTCCAGAAAGGCACCCATATAACCACTCCAGTCTAAGGTACCAGCCTCCCTAAAATGAAAGAAGTGAATGGGTCTGGGCAGATATAGTGGCAGGGAAAGGAGACCCAGGCTCGGAAAGAGTGTTGGGGGCGGGGAGGGGCACTATCAGCTTCTTTGCCTCTTCTCTCCCTTCCCCCTCATGCCTAAAGGGGGCACTTGGGGCTCCCCAGTACCGCCCTGGGCTACCTGGATGCTGAGCCCTACTGTTCTTCCAGTATCCTTCCAGTGCGAGGAAGTAAGAGACAGGGGAGGGGTATAAGGTCTAAGGACTTGAAAGGGGGGGGGGGGTAGTCTTCGAACCTCCAAACAGACCGCACTGGGAAAGGAGGGGGCGTTTCCCCTACACTCCACTAGCATTAGATCAGATTGTCCGTCTGAACTCCGGCTTTGGAGCAGCACTGTATGAGCTTTGGAGCGCCCTCCTTCCCATAACAGCCACCTGAGCTGCTGGGACATTCGCTGGGTCAACACCAGACACCCACCTGTCCTCACCCAGCCTTTGGCTGAATGGGACATGAGCGGCAGCCGTTAGAGCCCGAAAGGGGCCAAGCCTATGCCAGCTAGCCTTTAGGCACTTGGCAAAAGGGATAGCCGGGGCCAACTAGTCCCTACCCACGAACGCTCCTGGAGCCCCGCCACTTGCCCACTTGGAGATCTCTCTCCGATGCCTACTTTTCCCCTGGATGGAGTTTCCCCTGCCCCCGGGAGGTGGACCAAGGCCTGGGACCTTTTCCCGTTGATACCGACAATCAGAGGCCGAAGCTTCCCGTGCCAGTGCCCAGGGCGCGCCCGACGGTCATTCCCCCACCCCCAGTTCCCCACAAACACACATTACACACACCGCACACACGCGCGCATAACACAAAACACTCAAGGGCACAGGGGCTGACCCCGGCTGCGCTTCCCGCCTCTCTCTCTGCCTTGGCTCTACTACCCAGAGAGACCTAGAAAAGGCGGCCCAGCCCCCTCCAGCACAGAGGGCAACTAGGGCGCTGCCCACGCCGCCCCCCTCCTGGGCCCTCCCGGTGCCCAGCCTCCAGCCGATGCAATCACTCCCCCCACCCCCGCTACCCTAGGCGCACGCAGTCTCCCCAGTACCCAGTGCCCCTAGTCTAGAGGGCTGTCCATCTCGCCCCCTCCCGAGCCGGGGCCCAGATCCTTCTGCAACCTCCCCAACCACCCCTCCATGACAACCTGGCGCAGATCCCTCTCCTGCCCTGCCCAGCCTGTGCCCGCTACCCTTCCTCTTCTCCCTCCTCCCGCAAGCGGATCTCGAGCGCTGCCTCTGCCCCAGGGCCCGTGCCCAGCTTTTTCCTCCTCCCGCTCACCATCCCTGTGCCTTGCGCCCGTGCACCACGGGTGCTTCCCGCTCACCTGACATGTCCTCGTCGTTCTCCATCTCCTCTTCCTCCTCCTCGGGCAGCTGCAGCGGCTCCTCCTCTGTGCCCAGCGGGCCCCGCATGCCCGGCACGGGGGGGGAGGGGAGGGGAGGTGGGAGTCCCCCCCCCGCGGGGCGCGGTGCCAGGCTTAACCCGTGCGCTGCCGGAGCTGCGGGCGCGGCGGGCGAGGCCGGCTTGGCGAGAAGATGGCGGCTACCCGTACCCCCCCGCCCCCCAAATCTCAGCCCCGGGCCCCGACCTCCCTCCTCCTCCCGTCCGCTTCGCTAAGCTCCCCGAAAAGCCCCGGGAGCGCCCTGGTTCCTCCACTCCGGAGCGCTCCGCCCACCCGCGCCCCGCAGCCCAGCCGGAGTCCCGCAGCCGCCCGCCGGCAGAGGGAGGGAGGCGGCGGCGGCGGCAGCGCCGGCGGCACGGCGGGGGGGCGGGGGTGGGGGGTGGGGTGGGGGCACACATGCCCGGATTGTGACGTCCAGTCTGGTTGCCGTGGCAACCGCATCCCATCGTTCCGGGCAGCGCCAGGAGTTCGCACCCGGGACCAACTTGGGGAGACCAGTCTGGAGAGAGCCTGGGACTCCGGGGAGGTCTCGGAGGGGGTCGGGCCCAAGAAAGCTATTGAGGCCCGGGCCTGGTTGGAGGGGCGTCTCGAGGCCCAGCGTGTAGTTCCGTGGTGGCCTCGGAGGCTTGGGGAGTCCTCAGCCAGTCGGCTGTGCACCCCTCCAAGGCCACGGAGAGGGAAACGAGAGGAGGAAGGGGTACCAGAGTCAGGCTGGGGCAGGGAAGTGGGTTTGTGACTTCTCCCTCCAGGGAACCCCAGAGGCCCTAGTCGGGGACTGCTGCCTAGACTTCCCCTCCCCCTTAGTAGTCTGGGGGTGGGGGAGGGGAGAGGGTCTAGTGCAGTGGGGGTGGAGGGAGGGGGGAGCAGGATGCGCTGGACCCCACCCCAAGAAGGCCAGGAGAAGGCAGGGGCTGTCCCGCGAGCTCTAAGTGGAAATCGGCCTAGTTGGGGAGAGGCCCACCTTCTGGGCTTCCTTCCACAGTATGTAGAATACCCGACCCCGGGCTCACCCCAACCCCCTTCCCGCCCCCACAGACACACTTAGAAAAATGCACACACACACACACACACACACGCATTGGCGCCCGGGCACCGGCACCTGCCTGGGAGGCAGAAAGAAGCACCTGGCTGTGGCCCTCACAGCGAGATCATCACTGCCCCTCCAGGGGGCTGCTGGGCCCTTTAGCGTCCCGGGATCCCTTCCAGCCTCCCGTCCCTCCTCCCCAGCTTGCTTTAAACGCGGATGGATTCAGTAGTCCCCTGGCGGGCCAGATGTGGGCCTGCACTTTTCATTCAGGGCCAAATTGTTTGGGCAGCCACCCCTGGCCTGCACCTGGACCAAAGGGGCAGCGCTCCAGCCATCAGCCCGGGGAGCTATGAAAGGCAAAGTGGCGGCCAAATTCCCACTCTGGAGCTGGGGGAAAGAGCAAAAGCTGCCACAGCAGGGCTCTGATAATGGACTGCAACGTCTCTCAAGTGCCCGCAAAGTTGCCGAAGCTGCCTTCCGCCCTGGGCAGCGCCCCCAGCAGGCCCTTCTGGAGGGGGCCCAATTGAAGGAAAGCCCGGGGCCCCAGCACTCCCAGACTGTGCACTCGGGAGAACAAATGTTTACCTTCCAGGAGCGATCCATCCTGGCTCGGTGGCCGGCAGGGCACTTATCCTATCAGGCCCAGGAGTCCACCGCCCTCAGACCTCTGTAAATTGAGGGGAGAGCGTCTTCCCAGAGTTCCTCCCCCTGATTTGGGCTGAAAGGGGCTGACTCAGCTGACCTTTCTGGGCAAGAAGACCAATCGGCTATGAAGTGCCAGATAACTAGTCCGGAGGGGGCTGGAGGACCAGGAACTCAGCGGGGAGGCAAAGAAGCGGGCAGAGGGTCATCCCTCCCGTGCCCCATCCAAATTCCGGGCCAGATCAAAGGTCCTCATTGCTCATCCAAGCAGGGGTGTAGGAAGGGCTAAGCCTGCTCCATGGCCAGCTCTGCTTGGCCACAGTGCAGCGGAGCAGCTCGGGTTACCTTCAGGGTCATTTTTTTCATCGTTCTGCAGATGGAGACATTGAAGTCGCTGGAGTGGATGCCTCGAAGCCTCCGAAAAGGCAGTCTGAGGAAGAGCCAAGAAGGTGGCTGTCTCCCGGGCTTTCTAGGAAACAAACCAATTGGCTCCTCCTTATTTAAGGTTCTTAGGAGGAAAACATCCCATCCATTTGCTTCCACTGAGCACCTAGCCAGGGGGAACTTAGCATCATCAGCTCACACGTTTTTTTTTCCCAGCAAGATATCATTAATGTCTATTTCCAAGACCCGCTTTCTTGCCTTACATCTAGGAAAAAGGGGGAAAAAAGGCCTCCTCCTGAGTGATTCACCATTAACAGTCACCACCACCCCCTCCCAAATGACACTGCATCCAGCAAATATGCTCAAGGCTTCTCCTACCACCAGGAATATACACTTTCCCCCTGGACCTAATCTCTAAATAACACCCACCCCAAACCCAATAGTACCATCTGTCTTTGGGCTTCTGCAAAGCCCATGAGGGATTCTGTCTTATCTAAACTTTGCATCTGCTCTGGCATCAAGCTCACACACTGCTCTGCACATGATGTTTAATTAATGTATGTTGACTTGAAAGGATTAGGGGTGCCACATCCCACTTGGGGAAACACTTGCTTTTCCAAGGTTCTCTTATTCACTCTGGCTATTTAATACCTACCTCTCCAAGCCTGGGTGCAGTTTAATTCAGGAAACAATTATCAAGCACCTACTATGTACAGGCCACTGTGCCTAGGTGCTGAACATACAAAGACAAAAACTCTGAAATGATCCCTGCCATCAAGAAACCTACATTTTGGGGGCGGCTGGGTTGCTCAGTGGATGAGAGCCAGGTCTAGAGATGGGAGGTCCGAGGTTCAAATCTGGCCTCAGACACTTCCCAGCTGTGTGACCCTGGGCAAGTCACTTAACCCCCCACTGCCTAGCCCTTACCACTCTTCTACCTTGGGCAAAAGGTGAGGGTTTTTTTTAAGAAAGAAAAAAGAAGGAGCAAAAGAGAGAAAGAGAAAGAAAGAAAGAAAGAAAGAAAGAAAAGAAAGAAAGAAAGAAAGAAAGAAAGAAAGAAAGAAAGAAAGAAAGAAAGAAAGAAAGAAAGAAAGAAAGAAAGAAAGAAAGAAAGAAAGAAAGAAAGAAAGAAAGAAAGAAAGAAAGAGAGAGAGAGAGAAAGAAAGAAAGAGAAAGAAAGAAAGAAGAAAGAAAGAAGAAGAAAGAAAGAAGAAAGAAAGAAAGAAGAAAGAAAGAAAGAAAGAAAGAAAGAAAGAAAGAAAGAAAGAAAAGAAAGAAAGAAAGAAGAAAGAAAGAAAGAAAGAAAGAAAGAAAGAAAGAAAGAAAGAGAAGAAAGAAAGAAAGAAAGAAAGAAAGAAGAAAAGAAAGAAAGAAGAAAGAGAGAGAGAGAGAGAGAGAGAGAGAAAGAAAGAAAGAAAGAAAGAAAGAAAGAAAGAAAGAAAGAGAGAGAAAGAGAGAGAAAGAAAGAAAGAAGAAAGCTAGAGGTATTTTAATGTGCATACAGGTAAGTAAATAGCAAGTCATTTCAAGGGGAGTTTAGAGGACAATGGTTAGAGGAAGGGGAGTGCTTGATCAGAGATCTGGGATCTCATGAGTCATCAAGTCCAAACTCCCATTTTATAGAGGAAGAAATTAAGACTCAGGTTAAGTGAGAGGCATCCAAGTCACAGAGGGGTCAAAGAGAAGATTTTGAACCCATAGCCTCAGATTCCAGAGCCAGGGTTTTGTCTGCTATACCAGTCTAACTCCATGAAAAAGACAGACCTGGTGTACAAGGTGACACCTGAACTAGGCTTTGAAGGAAATGAGATTCTCCGCAAGTACACTGAAGAAATGGGAGGAGTGCCTGGACAGAAGTACTGGTGGAACGCAATGCTATGTCAGGGGAAGCTGCTAGCAGGTCACTTTGATGGGAGCAGAATGTGAGGAAAGAGGAATATTGTAAAGGCCTTTAAAATGTCAGGCTAAAGGGAGCCACTGAAGATTTCTGAGAAAGAGGAAGGTGACTTGGTAAAGGCCTATGTTTTATAAACATCAACTTGGCAGTTATGTGAGAGATGGATCACAGAACAGAAAGCAGCAGACCAATTAAGAGGCTATTACAAAGAGCTGCTAGGTGGCTCAGTGGATAGAAGAATCCTTGAGTCAGTACGGTCCCAGCCTCTACACACTTCCTAGCTATGTGACCCTGGACAAGTCACTTAACCCCAATTGCCTAGCCCTTACTGCTCTTCTGCCTTGGAACTGATATTTAAGTACTGATTCTAAGACAGAAGGTAAGAGTTTTAAAAAAAGAGGCTATTAACAATAGTCCAGGAAAAAGAGCTATAAAAACTATGATTCAGCTATAATATCATATCCCAAAGAGATTTTAAAAAAATAAAAGGAAAATGACTGATAGGCACAAAAATATTTATAGCTGCTCTTTCTGTGGTGGCAAAGAATTGGAAATTATGGAGATGTCCATCAATTAGGGAATGGCTGAACAAATTGTAGCATATGATTGTAATGGAATACCATTGTGTCATAAGAAGTGACAAGCAGGATTTCAGAAAAAACCTAGGAAGACTTACATGAACTGATACAAAGAATTGAGCAGTATCAGAACTGTACACAGTAACAGTAATATTACAAGGATCTGTAATCTGTGAATGACTTAGCTATTCCTCAGCAATGCAAAGATCCAAGACGATTCCAAAGGATTCATAATGAAAAATGCTAGCCACCTCCAGAAAAAGAAGTGATGGAGTCTTAATACAGATTGAAGCAAACTTTAAAAAACTTTTTTCTTGGTTGTTTTTGGTTGTTGTGGTAGTTGGTTTTTTGTTTGTTTTTTTTTTTTTGATCTGTGTTTTCTTCCTCAACAAAGCTATAGTATGGAAATGTTTTTTTGCAGGACCACACATGCATATGTATAATCCATATCAAACTGCCGGCCTTCTCAAAGAGGAAGGGAGAGGATGGAGGGAGAGAATTTGGAACTCAAAAATTTCAGAAAACACGTTAGAGGCAGTTCCCAGATGAAGAAATCAAAACTATAATCATATAAAGAAATGCTCCAAATCACTAGTGATTAGAGAAATGCAAATTCAAACCGAACTCTTGAGTTACCACCTCACACCTATCAGAATAACTAGGGAAACCAAAAGGGAAAATGATAAATTTTTAAGGGAATGCAGAAAAAATAGGACACTAAGGAATGCCCTGGGTTTTTGTGTTTATTTGTTTTAAACCCTCACCTTCTGTCTTTAGAATTAACACTATGTATTGGTTCCAAGGCAGAAGAACAGTCAGGGCTAGGCAATGGAAGTCAAGTGACTTGTCCAGGGTCACAACAGCTAGGAAATATTTGAGTCCACATTTGAACCCAGGACCTCCCATCTCTAGGCCTGGCTCTCAATCCACTGAGCCAACCCAACTGTCCCCAGAAATGCAGTTGGTAGAATTAGGAACTAATACAACCATTCTGGAGAGAAGTATAGAACTATGCCCAAAGGGCCAGAAAACTATGTAATACCCTTTGACCTAGCAATACCACTACTAGGTCTGTATCTCAAAGAGATCAGAGATAAAAGGAAAAGATCTACTTGAAACAAAAATATTTTTAACAACTCTTCTTGTAGTAGCAAGGAATTGGAAACAGAGGGAGTCCATCAATTGGGGAATGGCCAAACAAACTGGTATATGGAAATAGAAAACTACTGTGTCATAAGAAATAATGAACAGAATGGTTCAGAAAATCTGGATTTATATGAACTGATGCAAAGTGAAGTGAGCAGAACCAGGATAATGGTATACAGTAATAAATATGGTAAGATGATCAACTCTGAAGAACTAAATTATTATCAGCAAAACAAGGTTCCAAGATAATGCCAAGGTGGGGGCAGCTGGGTACCTCAGTGAATTGAGAGCCAGGCCTAGAGACGGGAGGTCCTGGATTCAAATCTGACCTCAGACACTTCCTAGCTGGGTGACCCTGGGCAAGTCACTTGACCCCCATGGCCTAGCCCTTACCACTCTTCTGCCTTGGAGCCAATACACGGTATTGATTCCAAGATGGAAGGTAAGGGTTTAAAAAAAAAAAGATAATGCCAAGGGGACTCATGATAAAAAAAAATTTTAAATGCTTTCCACAGCCAAAGAAGAAATATTGGAATCTGATTGCAGGCCAAAGCAAGTCAACCTTCACTTTATTTCCTTCATGAGTCTTTTATTCTATATGTGACATGTCTTCTGTCACAACATGGGAATATGGAAATATGTCCTGCATGAAAGCTATATTTACCACCTTCAGAAGTGGGGAGGGAAAGAATCTGAATCAAAAAATGTCAGAAAGCAATGGTCAAAAATTGTTTCTGTAGGTCATTGCAAATTTTTAAGAAAAAGAAAACAAAAGTTTAAATTGTTTTTACATATAATTGGGGGGAAACATATATATAAACAGCAATAGTCCAAGAAAGAGGTGCTGAGAATATGAAAAGCAGTAAAATCTGTATGAGTGGAAAGGGGGCTAGATAAATCTGTGTAACAGAATCAACTGATTGCCCTCAACATCCTAGTTTCCATATAACCTACCATGAACCATGCCAAAATTAATATATCGGTTCAAGTCAACAAACACTAATCATCTAGTATACACTAACCAGAAAAAGAGACAAAATGAAAAATCACCCCCCACTCCCATTCTCCGTCCCTGCCCTGCAGGAGCTTCCAAGCCATCTCGAAGTGGCAGTAGCACAGGACCAGGAGTAAAAGGCTCTGGTTCTACTAGCTACATGGCCGTGATTAATGTATTTCATTTCTCCGAGTTGTGGTTTCTACATCTTTAAAATGAGAGGCTTGCATGAATATAGATGTGCTAGAGCATGGGGAAAGGGACAAATGTCTCAATTCTCCCCCCACCCTCCCCAAAAAGAACCTAGTTACAGGCCAGGAGATTACCTTTAATTCCTGGCCAGTTCTAGAACTCTTATTAAGGATATGGTTTACAAAGGAAGGGGCCACAAAGAGGTGGCTAAGCTCCAATTTCTTTAACCATTGTAAAACTAGTAGATGAGGGGTCTATATGTATAATTTTTTGTACATTGCCTTTCCAATCACCAATCAGATTATAAACTCCTTGAGGGCAGGAACAGGAGATAATTTTTTCCTTTTCCCAGCTTGCTTTTGTATTTCTTTGTATCTTCTGCACTTAGCATAGTGCCTGACACATAGTGGGTGATTACTAAATTGACTGCTGACTGAAGATTTGACAAAGGTCAAATAGCCAGGATGTCAGGGGTTGACTTGAACACTAGTCTTCCTAACTGAGGTCAGGCAGCTCTTGCATGCTCTCTCTCTCCCCAAAACACTTCCTCCTTTTTTTTCCATGAGTTCACTGATATAATTTTTTTTAAACAGTAAGGAATGTTTTTCATTTTGTTTCTATAGCTTCAATGTCTAGCACAGTATTTTGCATGTAGTATGTGTCTGATAAATGCTTTTTAAAAGGGAATGTTCATCAACCAGGGAATGACTGAAAAAAATTCTGACATTTTTCCATGAAAAATGACAAATATGAAGAATTCAAAGAAATTTGAGACTTGCATGGGACAGAGTAAAGCAATATGAATTAAGAGAATAGAAAATCCAATGATCCCAATAATGAAAAGAAAAATATTATCTATCAAAGAACATTGGAACCAATTGATACAATGAGCCATCATGAATCCAGTCGAGTTGACAAGCATTTTTTTAATCTTCTGTTTTAGTATCAGTTCTAAGATCTGTTAAGGACTAGGCAATTGGGATTAAGTGACTCGCCCAGGGTCACACAGCTAAGGAAGTATCTGAGGCCACATTTGAACCCAGGACCTGAGCCACCAAGCTGTCTCTGACAAGCATTTATTATGTGCCAGGCACTGAATACAAAGAAATACAGAAAGAGCCCCTGTTTGTGAAAAGGTCCCAGTCTGATGCGGTTGCAAGACAAAAACAATATACGAACAAAACACAAGCTCCAGACAGACTAAAGTGGAGATCATCTCAGCGAGAAGGCACTAATATTAAGGGAGGTTAGGATTTTTTGTGGAAGTAGAACCTTAACAGGGACTTGAAAGAAGTAAGGACTGATGGTGAAATATACCTCCACCTCTCAACAGAGAAGTGGGAGAATAAGGCATGTTGTCAGATCTGGCAAGGAGTTTGGATTAAGTTTGGTTCATCATTAAAAAGGAGGGTTCTTTTTGTGGAGGGACGGAAGAGTCACTAGGAACTAGAGCAGCAAATTCTCATTGGTTCACTAATAACTTTCAGCTTGTAGTACATCTCTAAGGTCCAAACCCTGTATTACTGGGCTAACCCGAACATCCACAAAGAACTTCCTCTCCTCCCACCAGTCTTTCTGGGCTGACAATGAAATAATCATCACCCACAAATCTAAGACTTAAAAACTAAAGCCACTTCCATTCAGTCTTCAACAAGAGAATATTGTTTAGGCCCAACGATTTTTACAAGGCCTCTAAAAGGCCCATTTAGTCCTTTCTACAGCTAAGATCCTACATGGGGGGCAGTTAGCATAGATGGCAGGCCCATAGTGCAAGCCAATTCCCTAACCTGATTAGGAGACAAAAGAAAACAATGATGACTGCATGGGGCAACAGAATGAGCCTTAAACTGGATATCAGGAGACTCTCTTGGTTTCTCAGTCTGCTGCTGTCACTAATCAGCTATGGAATCCCCAGCAAGTCATATCTTGGCTATTCCATGCCTCTCCTCCACTTGACAGAAGGGAACCTATATTAGCGGCTAGTTCTCTTCCATTCACTTTAAAATCTATGATTATACACTTTCCAGGCATTACTCCTTAGTTCTTCCCACTGGGGCCAAACAGAACTGAGCCCTCTTTCATTTGATAGTCTTTCAAATACATTCCTTTTTCTTCGAGCTGAAGTCCTTAACTGTTCCAAATCCAGCCTGGTTTCAAAGTCTCAAGCCATCTTAATCACTTTGCTCTAGAAGTCCTCCAGTTTTGTGACCTGACTGAAGCAGGGAACAGACAATAGACCTGGTACAGCCTTTATCTGTTATTATGCTTCCCGACATGGTCCAAAAGCACCATGGTTTGACTCAAAATGAGCTCACGGGCCCCTAAAACTCACAAAGCTACATTAGAAATTGATTTGAAAACTGACCCTTTCCAAACTTCACACGTATAATTTTTATTTGCTCATCACCCCCCCCCCCAATTTGTTCAATGATACCACAAATAAGCACAAGTTTGTATCAAGCCCTCTGGGGCATACAAATCTGAGTAAGAGCTCCCTGACCCTCCAGCTTCTATGGGAAATAATTCCAATAATGGGCATTAAAAGCAACTTCTAGTTTTGAAAGGGACCTTGGTAAATCCTATGATGCGGGAGTATTTATTTTGATATATGGAAGCTTTCCTTTAGAACTACCATCATGCTAACCAACGGGAAAAAATAACCCTATATTTGATACCTGAAAAGAGACACTTGGGAAAATAACCTCCCAGGCTAAGAGAGAATAAATATTAGTCTTTAAGAATTCCTGGATGGAGGTCAACATTTCAGGATTTTAACACTATCACTCAAGTGTTGTCCAATGCTTGTGATGGCCAGAGTTGGTAAAGAATAAGTATTCTATAGCCAACTTTGAATACACTGAACGATAATACACGGATTGCCATTAAGTCAGTCGGTAAGGCTCCTGGAAATTTCAAACCAAGCAGCCAAGCAGGTAAGGAAGGCAGCATCTCCAAAGGCAATTGGTCCAAAATTCAGCTTTAGCACAGCCAAAAAACACAATTCAGATTTTCATAGGAAGTGGCCCTCTACGAGTCCATGGAGAACATTGCTAATTGATGCGAGGCAGTCAGAGACCCTTTAGCCTCTACTGGGAGACACTCCATACTCAAGTGCTTATAGCAATCAGATACTGAGGGGAAAGTGAACCAAAAGTACTGTCCAAAATTACTGTATTCACCCAGTCCCACAACCATGAGAAATGAAGTGTCCAGCACAACTCCCCAGACATGGCAGGGACTAAATCATGGAGAACAAATGTCATTTTCAGCAAAGACCCAAGTTATTACATACTCACTTGAATAGCAAATAGTTGGAGAGCTCCAGGGGATTGAATTTCTGTTGCTATATAGATCAATAAGTGAGTTAAAGAAAGTCACTAAACTATCTCTACCTCTCATCCAACAACTCTACTTCTGGGCATATGCCCAGGAGTCAAAGCCCAAGGGGAAAGAATGCCACAGGCACCAACATATTCAGTTGTAGTTTCTGCTATAGCAAAGAATTTGAGAGTGGGTGCCTATCAACTGGGGAGCAACTAACCAAGTTGTCATACAAGTGTTATGGAGTATGAGTGCCATAAGAAACGACCAGTAAATTAAAAACATGGGAAGACTTGTTATGAACAAAGAGAAGCAGAAACAAGAGAACACAGAGATGATAAAATGTTAAAATAAACCACTAAAAGACAAACCAATTGCAAAAACCTATCTGTGTTCTGAAGAATTAATGATGTAAGCCCCTTCCCTACTCCAAGTAGAAAGGCAGAATATGGTTGTGAAATTAAGTTTATACTGATATGGTCACTGTGTCTGTTTAAATGTTATTACATGGGAGGGCTCAATAGGAGAGGGGAGAAAAATGGCGGGTATAAAAGCAAATGGCATCATATCAACCTTAAATATGAAAAGAGGGAGCTCAATCCGTGATGAACTGCAATGCCCAATCTTGTCTCATGATCAAACATGACCATAAAAACCTCCCCTCCTCAGCAGAAATCTCAGGATCCTAGATTCAGGGGTAGAAGGCATCTCTGGGGTCACAGATCCAACTCTTAGTAGTCACACAGGCATCATTTTGCACCCAGATGTGCTGCTTGCTGTCTGTGTGACCTTCAGCAAGTTACAACTTCTCTGGCCCCCTTTCTTCATCTTCAGAGACAGAAAATAAAATAAAATGCAGAGATGACTTCTGAGGTCAGACTAAATTGTCTTGCCCAAAATCACCTAGTCAGTAAGTAGCAGAACCAGGATCTGAACCCCAGGACCTCCGAATCCAAATGTCAGTAAGGAGTAATGTACAAATTATAAGGTAGAATTAGATTAGATAATATTGGGAGATGACTGAAATGTAAAAAAAAAAACAAACAAAAGGCAAAAAATATGCAGTCAGGTCTTAAAAAAATAGTCCTTGCACAAGTACCATAGCCAATTAGCCACTTTAATATAAAATATGATCAAATGCCTCATTACAAGAGCTCAAAAAAGCATCTTAAAAAAAACCAATGAACTTAAGTCTTATACAAGTTTAAAAATCTGGGATGAGCTTTAATTTAAAAAATTCTTACTTGCCAATTTTCAACCCAGAAAATATTTTTACAAGCCCACTAGAAATCTCTGCAGACAGTGCTTTCTTTAGGTAGATGGCCACTGGAACAGGCTTCATTCTCACACCTCAATTAAATTTACTAAGCATGGCAAAGCCAAATATAATCAGTGTGTCACTCTAGAGGAACTGAGTTAAGTTGGGAAAAATTCTTGTTATAGGGTAAGAAGAGGGTTACAGAAACAGTTCTTCAGGCAACATGAATTTACACAATGGGATCTGTCCAGATATTTACCTCAAGTTTAACTACCAGGCTCTTAAGTCATCACCACAACCCCACAAGAGCTGAAGTTGAACACTCCCAGGGGGCCCTATTCTAGAGCTGGTCTACTCGGATTTCTGGACATTAGGCCACCACCTCCAATCATTCTGCTGGGCCTGGGAAATTGGCTGCAGGCACTGGGAGTGTTACCCATGCAAGCACCCTTGACTGTAAACAGGAGACCTTCAGCAGAGCTGTTTCCCAAGACATTTGGAAAATGCTTAAGTCAATCTCAAAGTGGCCCTTCTGTCTCCACACGTGTCATTAGAATTTTTAGTTACATCCCACCCCATTTCTAATTGAAAACCTAAATAGAGATGGGCCATCTCATTCTCCTCCTCCCCGGGAACACAGGCTGTGGTTTACGTTTGCCAACTTGCAGGGTCATTTGTTAGGAAATTTTTATTTTAAAACTGGCCTGGTTGGAATCTCTCCCTGATAACATTTCTTGTTTTCCCCATTCTCTCAGCATGAAGCCTTTCTTTTTAGTCAATAGTACCTGGCGTAGATCATCAGTCCCACTAGGTGAGCAACCTTGTTCCTTATCTCCAGCTCCCCCTGCTGGAGGCCACTGTCTGCAGCTGCACAGCAAAAATCAGGATTTTCCCAACAATAACTATTGACTACTATATCCTTGTACAGACTTACTCCATTTAAATCATACTTTTGTCAAAACCCATGCCCAATTCTGCAGGACAGATTGTCATTCAAGATAATGGACTGTCTTACTTTGGATAGGAAAAGGGCAATTCAAAGCAGCTTCCTGTCCAGGTTTAATTTTTCACCAAAACCAGGAAATTCAGCCAAATGCCCCAGGAATTTGTTAGTACTTTTAGTCAAATACGTTTCCAATCTGATTTAAAGAGCCTTGAAGAGAAATCAATTGTTTTGCTTGTTTGTTTCTTACGAACTAAGAGCCCCCAGATTTGTATCAATTGTATATCAGTTTTCTTGAGGAAAGAGACCGACAAGGCTTTCTAATTGAGGGAACACTTTCCTCTCAAGTCACTAACTGGAAGGGCTCAAATCTCTGACTGCCTTCTTCTGAGCAGAAGGCCTTTATGGACTGGTTCAAAGCAGTCAGAATTGGCATCAGTTCCCTTAAAATGACTTTCCCCCCCCACTTTCAATTTGGCACTGTTACATTCCAAAATGAAATCCCCAAGCAGAAGCAGCTCAGTGGTGATGAGTGCACGGCAGCCCTACCAAAGCCCTTTCCAATATTTCCAGTATCCTGTACAATCCACAGTGCAGAAAGACAAGGAGAACCACCACTTTGGTTCAAGTTTTATTCAAGATCATGTACAAAACGTTTCCAGACCCAAGAGGGTTTAATCCTCCTCCTCTTCCTCCTCTTCATCCTGGTTGATCTGGAAGTACCGTAATTCATAACTCTCCTTGCTATTGGCCACCACCCGGAGCCAATCCCGAAGATTGTTCTTCTTTAAGTATTTCTTTGTCAGGTACTTCAAATACCTGTAGAGAGAAGCAGCTCAGTGATGAGGCAGCACAGCATTCACAACCTTCAAAGCACTGGCCAGTACCCAGGCCTAAGTCTAAAGAGCTTTCCCACCTTGCCGGTAGAACAGAGCCCAGAGGCTGATGTCAAACATCCCCAAGTAAGGAGCCAACCCTATACCTGAATATCAGAGAGAAGACCTCAACCTGGGTTCTAACAGCTAAATTAAGAGCAGAAATCATCTCTAAAGAGATACAAGATCTATCCATCTATAACAGGGCCCAACTATTAGCTGGATTCTAAGGACTGCTACAAGAAAATGTGCTGGTTCCAAGCTGATGGGCAAGTGCACAATGCCAATGTCTTTCATTTCTAGATCACTTTGTTTTTCTAAGAGCTCCAAGGGATCTTGTTCATCTCCCTTATTCTCAATCTCCATATGAAAGAGTTCCCATCATCTGAGTGGTCTCCTCAAACTGTATCACACAGACAGATCTACTTTTAGGTTGATGCCTGTCACCTGCAACAAAATGAATGCCCTAGCATAATACTAATCTCTGGGGAGATAAATAAACTTATTGGGATATTCACTCAGTTTACCTGATGACTACTCTAGTCTTGCCCGTGGCCAAAATAAGTCACTATGGATCACCAACTGGTGTTGGCTTAGTTTGCCTTTTAACTTAAGCCCTAAAGGCGGCAACCAGTTTTCTATGGGCAATATTACTGCAATGCAAAGAGCATATCCAGACACTGTAACAAGTTATCTAGGGATATATGACTTCTGGTTTCTACCCTGGACCTTAGCCATGGGATCCCCTATTTCTTGATGACAGCCTCTCAAATACCTTAAGTCTCAAAAGGGGACTTTCCCAAAAGATGGTAAAAAAGAAAATTATCCACACCTAGATAGGAAATCTAAGAACTTTGTAAAATGTTACTAAGTTTCTGATTGGAAATGGCAAACATAAAACAGTTATTTTAGCTCCAGGGTATTGTATTTATTTTACTGTACATATACTCTTGCTACTACATTCTTACAAGCTGGCGAGGCTCTTTCTACTCTTAACAGATTAACAACTGAGGCAGAAAGGTTAGAAAACAGAAAAGATGTTTCAAAAATTGAGGTGGTTACTTAAAAAAAAAAAGTTGAGAAAAGACCCATAGACCTGGCTATTATTAACTTTCCCTCCCTTTCCACTAAGGGTAGAAACAAATTAAAATGAGCTTAAATGCGAAGAACTGGTCAGATACACCTTTGCACTTTTCTTCTGCAATAATGAGTTGTTAAACTCTGAAGTCAGACTGAAGGAAGTCTGGAATCTCTGTGACTCTACCAGAGCCGAATAGGGAGAAGCACTGCACATGCACAAACGTCGTTCTGGAGACATCTGAGTACTGCCACCTGCCTAGAAGCAGAGGTCCCTAAGGTCTCCTCAGGCTCTGGGTTCCTATGTACTTTTAAAACAACCATAAAGGAGCCCCTGAATCAGAGGGGTAGCTGATTTCGTTTGAATGAAAGGGAAAACCTAATAAAGCTAGAAATGAAGCCAATTCAAGACCCTCCTACTGGTTCTCTCTATTAGTATTCAGACATTCAGAAAGAAAGTATCAACCCAATGTAACCAAGTAACTAATGCTCCTGAAACAATAAAAATAAATATTAACTTTAATCTAGGAGATAAAACCCATTTGGGGAAGGCATCAAACTGTAACATGAAGATACATTTTTAACCTCTAGTGTACTGGTCCCCTCCATGCACTAGTTCCAAATGACTAGACTCAAGAGTAAACTTATCACTGAGATTCAGTTTAAGGATTAAAGACAAATTTATTCTGAAACATCTTGGGGAAGTTTTCATTTCCAAAGGAAGTGCTAAAAAGGCCCTCAGGTGGTAGCTATTAAAATTTTAATGCAAGCTCCACACCCCCCCCAAAAGGTCATCTGAGTCTATGCAAGGTTTCCCTACCTACCCAAAACCCTGAAGCTGCCATTCCTTTTTGGGAAATGGGTCACTTTACATATCCCATTTCTTAAGATCCCAAACCCAGCAAGGTCAGCACCTCAGGTGTGTGAGCTCCATTTTGCAGAAACTTTCAGCACCCTGCCCATTGTCAAGAAATAAGTCCAAGGCAGGATATAAGCCCACAGCTATCTCCTTTCAACCCCACTAGGCCTTCTGCCACCCTGCCCAATTAATAAAGCCATTAACTGTTTTGGCAAAGTACTTCCCCACCCACACCACCACCATGTAAGGGTTGAAGCAACTAGGCCATGTGGGAGCACCAGCAGGACTGCCCCCTTCCAGGCCCCACTGTCTCACTTCCTCTACCGTCATTTGCCCACTCACCTTTTAGAAAATGGCACCTCTGACGTGACGGTTATCTTACTCTTGCTTCTCTCAATTGTTACAACACCACCACCAAGGTTGCCAGCCTTTCCATTCACTTTGATTCTTTCTTGTAAAAACTGCTCCTGTGAAAGTGAGAATGGCTAATGAGGGGCCAGGTCATGCGCTTGCAATTTGTCCCCAGAACTTACCATTTCCCGTCTTTCTCTGGATTCTAAATATAAGGAAAACACATCCACAAGGGAAGTGGGAGGGAATTTAGTTTATTTCCTAAATAACAGTGATCATCAGCTCTTAGAAGTCCTAGGACTTCCGAAATCTAAGACCCAAACAGTAAAATATAAATACATAATTTAAAAAACCTGAACTTACAACTTTTGACATAATTTGTAACTAAAATAACAAAACCAACAGGCACTGAGATTACATTTGCCACTCTGTCAGGGTTGTTTTCATCTCTTAAGATGTGGAGGAGGAAGGACACTGAGAAGTCAAAAGGTCACCACTACACACCCAGATAGATAGTGGCAAAGAACAAATATGGAGATTTGCAATTAAAAATCTAGCCTGAAGACTAAGCCAGCATCTTTAGTCTATACTTAAGTGCTGAAACATATGGGCATGGCATGGATGGACAACAGTTCATGCATTTGTTCATCTATCTTGGGAGAATGGCCCTGTGAAGAAGTTTAAAGAGTTTGTTCATCATAAGAGTATTTTGCCTTAGAACCAATACCTTGTATTGATTCTAAGATGGAAGATAAGGGCTTAATAAATTAACAAACAAATAAATTAAAACCCCAAATGAGTCATGAATAGTTGGTCATGACTGAACAATACAAGTTTTTATATAGCATTTTAAGGGTTGCAAAGTGTTTAGGTATACTTTTTAAAAGCCTTACCTCCTACCTTAGAATCAATTCTGTGTAAGAACAGTAAGGGCTAGGCAATAGGAGTTAAGGGACTTGCCCAGGATGACCCAGCTAAGAGACCATATTTGAACCTAGGACCTCGTGTCTCCAGGCCTGGCTATCCACTGAGCCATCTAGCTGCCCTGCCTCCCCTTTTAGGTATACTTGTAAATTTTATTCTCACAAGTTAAAAACCAAAAAGAAAATAATTCCAATAACAGAGAAGGGAGTGGTTGAGTACTGTAGCTACAAATTATTGATCAACCATTTCTGATTTTCAAAAGATACAAGCGGAACTTGAAAGCAAGGAAAGGGAGCAGATGCTTGGTTAGAGGCCTTTAGCCTCTTTCCTGCTTCAATCCATCTGATGAGAAAGCATGGTTAGATCCTCTAGGAAGAGTGTCAGAATTCTGAGAGTGCAAAATGAGCTACTATTTTGAGGAAGTAAAAAAGGATCAAAAAAGAGTCAAAGGCAGACAGAACAGAGAAAAGGGAGGACTGTTCAGCTATTTTGCTTCTATTTTCTCTGCCAAAGAGAAAAGTCAGAACAAAAACAGTTAATAGAGGAGATAGGCAATTAAGGAGATAGGGGGAAAAAATTAAACCCATCACACATCAGAATGGTAAGATCAAGTCATCTAACTCAACTTATGCCCTAGGCAATTGCAGTGGATATGACTGCTGAACTACTGACAGATGGAAGAAAGCAAATGTTTTAATTTTTTAAAAAAGTCTGGACCCTGCAAAGTATGCCCAGAAATATGTCAGATCCTAAACCATTACTATCATTAGTGGTCATCCAGAAAACGACAGTTACCACTGTTTCATCACATCATTGTAAAGTTTCTATTACTAGACTAGAAGATAATTAACCAGATTTCAGGACACCTAAAGTCTCTCATGCTATCTTCATGCAAGAAAAATGGGTGGAAGGATGCAGTTTAAACCATAGTAGAATGAATTCAGAATTGATCAATACATGGAATCATCACCAATAGGTCGATATCTCATATCAAAGAATATCTCAGGGATACATACATCCCTGCCTATATGATAGTTATCATTTTTAATCGATGACTGATGACTTGAATGTTCATTTATCCCATCTACAGATGATACACAGTTGAGGGGCTTAAACACTGGATAATAGCCAGGGGAATGAGTCATAAAGAGGCTAGGATGGAGGCCATGTCTTAAACTTGGGATTTTAAAAACCAACTTCACAACCAAAAGCTAGGGGAATTGTATCTATGTCTATAGTTCATCTGAAAAAAATATGGACTGCAAGCTCAATATGAATCAAGCAAGCATGACATGGTCAAAAAGGCTAAAGCAAGTTCTGGATAGACACATTAAGAGTGTTACAGCACACACTAATATGCCTGGAATGCCTGTCCCTCATCACCTCTGTCAAGAGGGAATACAACACACCCAAACAAGGAAATAAATGCCAAGTCTATCTAAAGTAATTTTGAAGTAAAAGGGAGAAAGTATTAAGGGGGGGCTGTGTCAGGAAAGACCTCAGATAGGAAACAGCACTTTGAGGAAAGCTCAGGGTTCTCAGGGGCAGGGGTGAGAAAGAAAGGAAACACAGTGCTAAGCCCTTTTACCAATACTACCTCATTTGATGTCACAACAACCCTGGAAGGTAGATGTTATTATCCTCATTACATAGATGAGGAAACAGAAGCAGGCAGAGGTTAAACAACTTGCCTAGCTAGTATATATCTGAGGCTTCCTTTGAACTCTGAACTCGGTCTTTCTGACTCCAGACCCAGCACATAACTGAGTCTCCTAGCTGATGGGAGACTACATTCCAGAAATGGGGTCAGCCTGTACAAAAACATGAAGTTTTATATAAGGGGAATAGATGACCGGCCATTTTGAATAGAATGCCTATATGTGAAAGAGAAGTAATATGAAACAAGTCTAGAAGGAGATGAGAGTCAAGTTTTGGTGGGCTTTAAATACAGGCTGAATAGCCAAGGGGTTTGTATTTTTCACTAGAGGCAATAAGAAGTCAAAGGGGGACAGCACCAGGCCTGGAGTTGGAAGGACTTGGGTTCAAATTTGACATCAAATACTTCCTAGCTATGTGACCCTGGGTCTAGCCTTTGCTGTTGCCTAGCCCTTGCTACTTTTAACTTATAATTTACTTATAATACTGAGACAGAAGGATTAAAAAAAAAAAAGATAGAACTCAATGAAGGTTTTCAAATGGAAGTGAGGGAGTGGAGTAGAGATGGGAAAAGAAGAAACAACGTGAGGCCTGTTATAGGAATATCCATTTGATATGTGTATAAAGATGGACTGGAGCAGAAAGGAGACTAAAGGCAAGGACACAAAACGACAAATCTGGAAAATATTGGGGAGTCTGTCAACTGGCAGGATGAGTTGAGAATAAATGAAGGAATTCAGAATAATTCTGAGGTTGAAAACCTGAGGTGATTGATTTGAAGAATAGTGGTACCCACGATGGAAAAAGGGAAATCTGAGGATAGATGGTTTTAGAGAGAAATGTCTTGTCTGAGTTATCTATGGTCAATACTTCCACAGATGAACTTGTCCAAAAGGCAGTAATTTAAGACTGGAACTTAGGTAAAAAATTGGGAAATATCTAGACTTGAAATCATTAGTATAACAATTGAATATGTGGAAGCTAATGTGATCTCTGACAGTAAAGACAATGTTAGGAGGGAAAGGGGAATGAGATGTACAGGAGGATAATTCAGCAAAGGGAACTAAGGATGGGTCAGACCCAGAGGAGAGCCAAGAAAGAGCAGTTTAACACAAGTCCAGAGAAAAGAAATTAGTCAGCAGTAATAAAAAAAAATACAGCTTTGAGAACTGAGAAAAAGGTTATTAGAGAAAACAATTTTAGTTAAGTAATGAGATAATAAGGAATAAATAAGAGTGAAAATAAGGAAATGGAGGCATGAAGGCCAGAATGTGGGGGAGACCATTATGTTTGGAGAAAGGAAAAAGTCAGAGGATAAAGATGAGAAAAAGAACAACTGAAGGGGGAAAAGGATCAAAAGAGGATGCTTATATGACTTTAAGCCTTTGCTTTTTCATAAAAGTAGGAGAGAAGGGGGGATGAACACTGCCTCAGTGGAGCATGAGAATTCATCAGGGATAATTCACATATTGCAGTGAGAACCCTGCTGAAATTAGTCATATAGGAAAGGAATCTGCTTGTTCTTCTTGATTCCAGAAGGTACAACTGGGAAACAATTGTGTGTGATGTGCTGGGGTGGTTAGAAGGCCTTCAGCAATAAGAAGGAGGGTTGCAGACAAGGCAGATTTTGGCTGAAAATAGAAGAAACTGTTCCTAACAATTAGATCTAAAAATGGAATGGGCTATCGCAAAGATTATACTGAAATAGGTCAAATATTCAGAACTGAAAAGAATCTGAATTCTTCTGGCTGGACCCTTTCATTTTCCAGCTGACAATACTAAAAGCCGGAGAGACTAGTGATTTGCCCATGGTTACAACAATAACAACAGGCAGAGCCAGGATTAGAAACCAAGAGTCCAAATTTAAGCCCACATTCTTTCTACTTTAATACGCTGATACGCTGCTTCCTTCACTCATTAGGTCTTCAAATCAAGACTGGACTACCACTCATCTGGATGTTACAGATTTCTATTCTGGAGTGGTCTGGGTGAAATGAGTTCTAAAGTCTTTCTCAACTCAGACATCCTACAAATTACAAGGGACTGTGCCAATTATGTCCTACAAAGAACACTTTAAAAAACAGGTAAGCCTACTGGGCATCTTTATTTTACATATAATTCTGTTGTAAGTTTTCAATTGAACACAACTTGATTTCTCTGATACTAAGTGGGGAGGTAAGGCTAGAAAAAGATCCTGGGAAGGAGTCTTCTACACAGAGAGTAAGCCCAAGTTCTCCTCACAGGAAGGTGCTGAAAGCCAAAAGGCCAAGGGACTGGCTAGCAACTTTACAAAGCAGAAATAAATTCCATTTCTGCAAGTATTTCGTCTGTCTAGGTTTCCATGGAGGAAAAGCAAAACAAGAGATGCAAATAAATTAACACATGGAAGAAGCTAGCTCAAAAAGACTTTAAATTGAAGTTGAAATTTTAGTTCAGGAGATTACCAAAATGGATTCCAAATTCTAAAGACAAATCACCAAAGGCCAGTCCACATCCAGGGTCTCCTCCATGTTGTTGTTGTTGCTGCTGAGTCACCTCAGGCTTATCAGATTCTTCATGACCCCCATCAGGGGATTTCTTAGCAAAAATACTAGAGTGGTTTGCCATTTCCTTCTCCAGCTCATTTTTTTAAACACTCACCTTCTGTCTTAGAATCAATTCAAAGACAGAAGAACATGAAGGCTAGGCAACTGGGCTTAAGTGACTTGCAGAAAATCAACACAGCTAGGAAGTATCTGAGGCCAGCTCTGAACTCAGGAAGTCTTCCAAGCCCAAAATGCTATCCATTGCGCCACCTCGCTGCCTGTTTCCTCCATAGCTGAGAAACTAATCTACCAGACTCAGTCATCACTTACTTTTCAGACAACTAAAATCCAGAAATTAGTTACATAATATCTTGTTTCCTGTCCTAAAAAAAAAAAAAGGTCATTAAGATACTTGCTGCTTCTTAAATCACTTCAGGAATGAAACCCATACCTATACATTCATAATAAGGCAAAGGTTTTTTAATACAGCTTAAGAAATTAAAAGCTTTGGGGATATAACTTACAAAATTAGCTGCATCCATAATCCCATCTTCCACAGGATGGGTACAATCCAGGGTAAATTTGAGGACTTGCTTCTTTTTTTTGCCGCCCTTCATCACAGATTTCTTCTACAGGAAAAAAAAAACAAAAACAAATACTGTTTGTAAGTAGCTAAACCCCAAACACAAAAACAAGGAAAAAATAATGCCTACATTCAAAAGCAAAATCCCAAGTACTTCTAACTTTAAGGGGTCAAGCAAGGGACTGGTTCCTCCAATCTGAAAGTTTGACTTTTTTTTTTTTAAATAACCCTCACCTTCCACCTTAGAATCAATACTATCTATTGGTTCCAAGGCAGCAGTGTGGAAAGGGCTAGGCAATGGGGGTTAACTGACTTGCCCAGGATCACACGGCTAGGAAGTGTCCCAAGGCCATATTTGAATCTAGGACCTCCTATCTCTAGGCCTGGCTCTCAATCCATTGAGCCACCCAGCTCACCCCCAAATTCTGACATTCTGTAAAACAGGATGGTTATTTCTCCCCAAGAGGTTCATGGCCTAAAAATCTCCAGCACGGGAGTATGTACCTGGATTTAATCAAACAATTCTTCAACTTAATGATACTTTTATTCTGTATATTTGAATATTAAGTTGTAGGAAAGAATTATTTTTTAGACCTAATAACTATAGAAGGTTGCTCATTCTTGCTCCTTTCCTAGCTATGTGATATAGTCCTAAAATTGCAACAACCTACTGCTATATCTCACTGCCCATGAAACCTTCCCAAATCTCCTAAACTAAGAGATTGCTCCCTCCTTGAATTTGGTCACTGTTTAACTTCTCTTACATACTTAGTTATTTCCTACTGTGTATATTGTTGATGTCTATCTGGTTCTTTCACCACTCTCTCTAGGTTACAAACTCCTAAAGGACAGGGCTTATTCTGTTTGTATGTTTAAATCTCTAATCCTGACACATAGTAGGTACTGAACAATTTTGGAATTGAAAGGTAGATTCAAGTGTCTGGGGGCATGATAACTTTTATCTCTAATTCCCTCCTTAAAGACATTCTATCTTTTAGATAGGGTTAATCTTTAATCAGTAGTCCTCTAAGCAACCAAGTAACAGTATTAACCCTTCCCCCAAACACACACATATATACAGACACTCTCACACTCCAAATTACTCAACTCTTGAAACTTATTCGAAGTAGAAACTTAGCAAGGATACTGTATGCTCAAAACTATGGGGGAAAATTTTTTTCCCTAAGCTCCCTACAGTAATAATAGTTAGCATTTATACAATGCTTACTATGTGCCAGGCATTGGGCTAAGCATACTTCACAATTATTATCTCATCTGATCCTCATAACAACCCTGGGAGGTAGCAGGTAGTATTATTATCCCATTTTACAGACGAGGTTAGGGAAAGAACACTTTTTGCAAAGTTAGGCTGCTCAGTGATATTCAAATCATAATATTTAAAGACCCTCTTTTGGAATCACAAAATGTTAAAAGAATTGCAAGGGGTATACTCCAAATTCTGATCATATTTATAGAGAAAGCAATTTAGGATAAGAAGGCAAGTGCCTTACCTGTCACAAGACAATTATTAAGTGAGAGAATCAAAGACTGGAACCTATGGAGGCCATGCTTTGCACCCATCAAATCTTCACTGTTAGTTATAAAACTGATGACTTCCAATCAAAAATCAGTTGAGCCTTACACCTCTACTTAAGTCTTTGAGATACAAAAGTACTAGAGACCCTACTAACAAGAAACTTAACTCCTCCAGTCACTGAAGTTTCCAAAGAAAAGGGGGGATACATATGACCATTCAATCATCAAACCTGAGGAGGACTCTGGGAGATGAGGCAAAATGTACCCAAAACAGTTCCTGCCTTCAAAAAACTTACATGTTACATAAACTACAACCACGGACAAGCAAGGAAATGTTCCCAGGGACACATAATTGGGTTTCTTAAGTCTGAAGGAGGAATTCTAGTAATTACCGAAAATGAGGGGAAGGGAGGGAGGATGTACACCAGATTAATCCGAAAGGATGGGGACAGATGGAGGAAATCCACCCCCAACCCTGCCCCGATCTTTCAACCATGCAGGCAGGGTGTAAACTCCGTCTAGAGAATTTATGCATCCTGCTCAGAGCCACGAGGTGGGACTAGACCCCAGTTCTTCCTGGCTTCGAGGCTGGCTCCACACCCACAACAATCGGCAGTCTTTATCAGTCATAAAGAAAGTTGTTAAGGTCCGAAGTCATGAGTTTCAAGACCGAGAACGACAATAACTCATGTCTTCACACTCTCCAGTTTGCAAAAACATACCCTTGAAAGGGTAGGGGCAGTTGTTATCCCCATTTTGCAGAGAGAGAAACTGAGGTTCCGAGGGGTTCGATGAACCGCCCAGAAGCCCGCCCTGGAGCTGGCTCGGAGCCTTAGAGACCGAGTCCAGCCCCAGAATACGCTCAGAGGAAGCAGGGGCCGGCGGCTACAGGAAGTATCCGGGGCGTGCCCCCCCAACCCCTGGTCTCCCACTCCCACCCCCCAGACTTACGAAGGGGTAAACTGAGACCCCGAGGACTGAGGCTGAGGCCATCCCTCATGCCTGCCTGCAGGGCCACACCCGGGGCAGGAGATCCGGCGCGGGGCGGAGGCAGCCCCAACTCCGGCGGGGCCCCATCGAGTCTCGGCTGCCCCCAAGCCCGCCCCGAGTCCCCTATGGGAACCAGGCCCCGGCCTCGGCCTCCTCCCCAGGCAGCGTGCAGCAGCCGGGCCCCGCAAAAGAGGCAGCAATGGCGGAGGCAGCTAGGTCCTGCCCCGATCTCCCTCCCCACCCACCCCTCGGCCAGAACTCGGGTCGGACCGGAGCCCCGGAGCCCATGAGGGAGCGCGGGGCAGACCCCCAAGGAAGGCCGCGCACGGAGCGCGATACTAACCACGGGCGCCATGGCGATCGAGGAGCCAGAAAGGGGCCTCCGAGCACCGCGCAGGCGCAAAACCCTCCGCGAGCACGCCCGGCACGCAGGATCCAGGCACTGTCAATCCCTCAATCACGCCCCTAGATCGCCTAGGCCTCCTTCCTGGCCGAGGCTCTCGGGGAGCGATTAGTGTGACCTAGAATGTCTACCTCCGGCCTTCCCTCCGCCGCCGGGAAGCCGGCATGTTCCATTGGAGAAAGTATTAAAGGGGAGTGATGGCTGGTGGACTCTTCCATAAGGACCGAGAGGGAACTCCCGAAAGGCATGCAAAAGCCCCTCCCACCTTGATTCTTTGCCGACTACTTTGTAAAGGTTTTTAATTTACTGACTTGTAAACTTGTATCCCTGCTTAAAAAGTAAGCCCCAGGCAGGCAGGAGCTGTTTCTTCTTTGGAGTCCTGATGGTTCATCTTCTTAAGTGGTTCTTGAGCCTCTGACGCTACCTAGCAGGGTGTCCCTAGGCACGTTTTTTAATCTCCCTATGCCTCAATTGCTTTGTCTATAAAATGGGGATAACAAAAGTTCATCCCTCAAAAGGCTGCTGAGAGGATCCATTGATATAACATATGAAAAGTGCTCGGCAAACCTTAAAGCTCTTTAGAAATCAGTCAACTGATTTAATTAATAACATTATTAAGTGCCTATTTATGCCAGGGCAGCTAAGTGGTCAGTCAAGGAAAACTCATCATCAAATCTGACCTCAGATACTTCCTAGGTATATGACCCTGAGCAAGTGTCTTAATTCCAGTTGCCTAGCCTTTACCTCTCTTCCACCTTGGTACCAATTCACAATATTGTCCTTCTGTCTTAGAGTTGTTACTAAAGCAAGAAGGCAATTTTCTTCAGAGTAGGGATCATTTTTGTCTTTCTATTACCAGTACCTGACACATAATAGGCCCTTAAATGCTTTTCTAATTGAATGAAAATAAACCCTTCTCTTCAGTCTAGTGCCCAGAAATACTTGGTTAAAGACTGATAGGGTCAAAGGATTGTAAAATGGAGCCCATTGTGAGTTTTCTAGGGTCCCAGAGCTAGTATGCCTACAAGGTAAAATTTTGAATCCAGGTCTTGGCTCCAAGGCCAGGGCCCTACCCATTAGGTGCATTAGTCCCTGAAACCTCTAGCCCCCTTCACTGGTAACCTATATTCAAGCCCCACCTTGCCACTCCCTGTTCTGAAGACCAATAAGAGGTTTAAATCAGGTGAACCTCCAAATTCCCTTTCAACTCAAATATTCTAGCAACCAGCCATGATATCTTTTACTTAGATTATTAGAGCCTTTATACATGCCTTTTTTTTTTTTAAGCCCATTACCTTCTATCTTAGTATCAAGTCTAAGACTGAAAAGTGGCAAGGGCTTGGCACATCAGGGTTAAGTGCTTGCCCCAGATCACATAGGTAGGAAATATCTGAGGTCAAATTTGAATCCAGGTCCTCCCCAGCTCCAGGCCTGGTGTTCTATTCACTGTGCTGTCTAACTGGCCCTTATATCATACCAAATTTAATGAGAAATCTATGAATTGGGGGCAGCTGGGTGGCTCAGTGGATTGATAGCCAGGTCCAGAGATGGGAAGTCCTATGTTCAAATCTAGCCTCAGACACTTCCTAGCTGTGTGGCCCTGAGCAAGTCACTTGGCCCCCATTACCTAGTCCTTACCCCTCTTCTGCCTTAGAACCAAGACACAGTATCGATTCTAAGATGGAAGGTAAGGGTTTAAAAAAATAATTTAAAAATTTTAAAAGAAATCTATGAATCAAAAGAACAATATACATAATGACTAGAAAAATGCAAGCAAAAATAATTTTTAAATAAAGCCTTTTGCAGAATAATTGAAAGGACTGATCTTATCATTGAAGAAGAAGGCCGATGGTTCAGTAGATAGAACATTGGGCCTAAGGTCAGGAAGACTCATGTTCAAATTCAGTCTTGGATTCTTCCTAGCTATGTGACCCTGAGCAAGGCACTTAACCTCTATTTGTCTTAATCCATTGAAGAAGGAAATGGCAAACCACTCCAGTATCTATGCCAAGAAAACTCCATAAACATTATGGTCTACAGGGTCACAAAGAGTCAGACTAAACAACTATCCAATAACATCCCTGAAGAAAAAGTAAGAAAATGTATCAACCTACCAGAAGAAAAGTAAGTCAGACAGATGTGGAATGCCTTCAAAGGCCTTTAAATTGGTAGGGTTTATGCAGCTATTTTTCATGGTTGTAAGGGAAGGTTCATTGGGTTGGGAGTGGGAAAAGAAGAATGATTATGGTAGAAGGACTAAGGACTTATGACTAAGAAGGACAGAAATGACTATGGCATTCAAATAAAGCCATCCATCTCAGCAATGCAATGATCTCAGTCAATCCTAAAAGACATGATGGAGAAAGCTATCCAGCTTCAGAGAAAGAACTTTTGTTTATCTTTGACTTTATTTGGGGGTTTTGGTTATATACAAGTTTGCTCTTACAACAATGATCAATATGGAAGTGTGTTTTACATTATTAAAAGGGGGGGGGAGAGAAATTTAGAGAGCAATGAAAATAAAGAAATAAATGTTTGTTTTCTTTCTTCCAAGTACAATCCAACTGGCAAATAGTAGGTATTTGATAATTATTTGATTGGAATACTGAATAATTACTTGAATGAAAATGAAATAAAACAAAATAAAGCCATCTATAAAATGTCTTATTTTTTAGAAAGGAGTTCTTGAGCCATGTTTAGAGGCAAGAATGAGGTGGGAGATGGGGGTCCCTATCCAGGAGGTCTGGAATGAAACCAATCTATTGATGTTGAAATTTTTTTCAGGACAACTTCCTAGCCAGGCTAAGTATCCATGTCAGATGCCAGTGAGATCTCCAAGTCTGGAGAATCTAGCCAAACCAGTCAGAGAGGATGGGCTCCTAGGATGTACTGAATGATAGCTTCCAATGTTGTTTCATCATTGTCATGGATGTGTATTCAAGGAATCAGCAGACAGAACCCAGTTGATTGACAAATGTTCTCAATAGATCTTCCTTAGCTGGACTGGGTGCTGCAGGGAAGAGGCAAATTTATGATCCCAAGAGTTCCAACACTAAGCAAAGATCACAAGCTAGAAGGCAATCAACTTTCACATTTGTGATCTAGTGGGTTAAAACACTCCTGGTGGATCAAACTTGAAGACTGGAATCACCTTTCATTCATTCATTCATTCATTAAGAGCCTACTGTTTACAGTACTGTCACTCTCTATGCGAATTAACTAACAAGAACCTAAAGTTAATTTATGTGCCAAGCACTTGGCTAAGTGTTGAAGATACAAACACAAAAGCAAAACCAGCCTTGCCTTCAAGGGGCTTACATTCAAATGGAGAGATAATATGTATGGGTAGATAAATACATAGATATCTAAACAGACAGACAGACAGACAGACAGACAGACACACACACACACACACACACACACACACACATACCCCACATTCAATGTAGATACAAATTAACATTAGACCAGAAGACAATAGCAGCAGAGACCAGGAAAGGTTTTCTGCAAAACATGGGCTAGCAACAATACAATGTTCCAAGATAATTCCAAAGGATCTGATCTGTGATGAAACATGTTATCCACCTCCAGAAAAAGAATTGATGGAATCCAAATGCAGATTGAAGCATACTAATTTTGTGCTTTATTTTTCTTAATTGGTTTGGTTGGTTTTTGGTCTGTGTGTTTGTGTTTTTACCGATGGCTAATATGGAAATACGTTTTATATGACTGCATATGTATACTCTATATCAAATTGTTTGCCTTCTGTAATGATTAAAATAGTGGAAGACCACACTTCTCAAGAAGGGAGGGAGGGACAGAATTTGGAATTCAAATTTTTTAAAAAACCAAATGTTAAGGGACAGTTAGATGGCTCAGAGGATAGAGAGAGCCAGGCTTAGAGACTGAAGGTCCTAGGTTCATATCTGGCCTCAGATGCTTCCTAGTTATATGACCCTGGACATGTCACTTAACCCAAATTGCCTAGCCCTTACCTCTCTTCTGCCTTGAAGCCAGTACTTAATATGGATTCCAAGATAGATGGTAAGACTTAAAAAAAAAAAGTTTAAATTGTTCTTACATATAATTGGAAAGGAAATAAAATTTAAAACAATGGGGACAGCTGAGTAGTTAAGTGGATTGAGAGCCAAGCCTAGAGCCTGTAGGTCCTGGGTTCAAATCTATTTTCATACACTTCCCAGCTCTGTGACTCTGGGCAAGTCACTTAACTCCCATTGTCTAGCCCTTACCACTCTTCTGCCTTGGAACCAATACACAGTATAGATTCTAAGATGGAAGGTAAGGGTTTAAAAAAATAAAATAACATTTAAAACAACAATAAAAAATCTAATTCTTAAAGAAAAATAAGAATTCTAAGAAGCAGAGATGAAGGGGCATGAACATTATGAGACTTAGCCCAATTAATTCTCAAGGATACTTTCCATACTTTTTTTAAACCTTTACTTTCCATCTTAGTATCAATACTGTGTATTGGTTCCAAGGCAGAAGAGTGGTAAGGACTAGACAATGGGGGTTAAGTGACTTGCCCAGGATCACACAGGTAGGAAATGTCTGAGGTCATATTTGAACCCAAGACCTCCTGTATCTGAGCCTAGATCTCAATTCCCTGAGCTACCCAACTGCCCCTTTCCCACATTTATTAGGGGAAAAAATGAGCCTAGGCTAGGTATGATAGATTTTGCTCCTAAAACACATGGGTAGACATAATTTAGGAAAGTCACTTTGATCAATGGCTGGAGGATAAATTTGAACAGGAGTTGAAGGGCAGGAAGACCAATTAGGAGGCTGTCACAATAGCCCAGGCCAGGGGTTCTGAGGGTCTGTATCAAGGTGGTAGTTGTACAAATAGAGAAAAGAGGACATTGAGGAGAAATGTCATAAAGAAAAACATGGCAAGATTGTCAGCCATCTGGACACATGAGATGAATGAGAGTGAAGCCTCAAGGATAACTTTGAGGCTGTGAATTTGGATGAGTGGAAGGATGGTAATGTCTCCTATAACAATAAAGAACACTGGATTAGGGGTGTATTTTGGGGGAAAGATAATTTTTAAGTTTTATTAATTTTTGAGTTTTAGTTTAGACATATTATGTTTGAGTTGTCTGCTGGACATGAAATTTGAAAGGTCCAAAAGGAAACTGATAATTCAAGAGCTCAAAAGAGAGACTAGTTGTTGGCATAGAAAGGGAAACCGAATCCACCAAATGAGAGAGAGAGAAAGACAGAGAGAGAAAGGCTTAGAACAAAGCCTTGGGTGTAAAACTATGATTAAAGGTGTCACAAAGATAAAGATCTGGTAAAGGTCACTAAGAAAGAGCAGTGAGACAAGAAGGAGGGAAACCAAGAGAGAGCAATATCACAAAAACCCTGAAAGAATATCTCCAAAGAGAAGAAAATGGTCAATAGTGGTAGTTAAATACCTTAGAGGCCAAGGATGATTATTGAAGGGGGCAAAAGGCCATCAGATTGAGCAATCAGACTCCAACAGCAGGAAGTAGTTTCATTTGGACAATGAGGTATGAATGCATAGCATTTAGAAGTGAGTGAGAAGAAATAGGGGCCTTATGTAGGTGGCCTCTTAAAGGATTTTACCTAAGGAGAGGAGAAACAGAAGATGATATTATCAGTCATAGTAGGATCAATAACATTTTTAAGGGTGTGAGGGATAAGCTATAGTCATCAAGGGAGGAACTAGGGGACAGCTGGGTAGCCTAGTGGATTGAGAGCCAGGCTTAGAGACAGGAGGTCCTAGGTTCAAATCTAATCTTGGACACTTCCTAGCTGTGTGACTCTGGGAAAGTCACTTTACTCCCTTTGCCTAGCCCTTACTGCTCTTCTGCTTTGGAACCAAACACAGTATTGATTCTAAGGTGGAAGGTGAGGGTTATTTTAAAAAGGAACTAGTATATAGGGAGAGATTGAAAATTAGAGATATGGGGAAATAATATCCAGGTAATCTACTCAGAATGGTGGTGGGAAGGGTTGGGATCAGTGGTAGAAGTAGAAGGATTGACTTTGGCTAACAGAAGGGCCACCTCTTCATTAGAGACAGGAGTAAAGGAAAAGAGAGTGGGGAATGTGCGATAAGGAGAGAGGGAGAAGAGGGAGTTTACAGGGAATTATCTAGTTCAGGATAATATATGAGGCAAGGCCTTCAGCTGACAGAGAGAGAGGAACACTTAAGGAAAGAAGAACTCTGACACATTCCAGAGAGATTCAAGTAGGAAAGAGTGGAAGTAATGCCTTACTTTGATGTCCAGTTAAGTTGTTGTTTAATTGTTTTTCAGTAATAGCTGACTCTTCATGACCCCATTTGGGATTTTCCTCAGCAAAGACACTGGAGTGGTTTGCCATTTCCTTCTTCAGCTCAATTTACAGATAAGGAAACTGAGGCAAACTGGGTTAAGCTACTTGCCCAGAGTCACATAGCTAGTAAATTTCTGAGGCCAGATTTGAACTCAGGAAGATGTCTTCCTGAGTCCAGGCATGCACCTATGCACAATGGCTCCACCTAGCTTTCCCCAGTTAAGATTAGAAAATATGAACTCTGGCATAGTCCTGCTAACTCAATTCAATCAACATTTATTATGGTACTACAAATTACTATGCTAGACACTAGCAATACAAAGATCCCCCCAAAAGGGGTCATCTCCTGCCTACAGGAAACACAATCTACAACAGAGCAAGGACCTTTGCACTATTTTCCACAGGTATATGGACAAGAAAAAACAAAAACAAAGTAAAAATGCGGAAAATACAAAGTCATTTTGTAGGAGTTTGTCAGTTGTAAGGTTGGTCATCCTTGAACTAAGCTTTAGGTGGGTGGAGTAGATTGAATGCTACTCTTAGAAAAAGGAAGACCTAAATTCAGATTAACTTCAGACACTTTATTAACAGTGTGATTGATCCCAGGCAAGTCACTTATCTTCTGCCTGCCTCATTTTCCTCATCTGTAAAATGAGGATAATACTAGCACCCAGGGTTATCTTGAGGATAAAATGAGATTAAAGCACTTTACAAGCCTCAAAGTACTGTGCATAAATCCTAGATATTTTATAAGCCTTGAAGGAAACTGGGGCTCAGAAGAGGGGAAGCATTCTAGGCATGGTGGCCAGCCTGTGCAAAAACTTGGGAGGAGATGGAATTCACTTTCTAAGTGGAATGGCTGAGACCTGTTTGCAACACTGGAAGAGTTCCAAGTATGGAACTGAGAAGGAGGGGGTAGCCAGAGAAAGGGCTTTACAGACAGAGTTATTGGGAACAAGCCTCTGTTCCCTGCAGAATGGAATGTGGCAATTTAAGGGACCCAGGGAGCCGGAGCTAAAGGACTCCAGAACAGAGACTATCCCTGTGGTAGGAGAAACGGTTTGGAATTTCTCAGGAAGAGAAAATGGACTGATACCAGAAACCAGAGGTTGACTCAAGTAAACCAGGGGCCCCAGATGGACCAAAAAGGGGAAAGAGGATGGATCCCTCCCACTAGTTAGAGTCTCTGCCCTCAATGTGCCCTAGAGTTCCCTGATGGCCCTCACCCTTCCTGGGCCTCTTCTCTCTGCCCAAAGGAGTTCCCAAGTTCCCCCACCTCCCAAAACTCCTCCCTGCCCCAGGAATGGACATTCTGCTTTCCAGTCCAACCCCTGGCCTTGTAGTGGAGGGCTTGATGTGGGCCCCTCCTCCTGCCAGCCAGTGGAGACAGAAACAGACCAAATTATCTCTCCTGAGTAGGGGCAGCCTCTATCCTCTGAAGGCAGAAACTGATGCCTCACTTTGTGCCAGCAGAAAACCTGGTCCCGCAGCCTCTCCCAGCCTGGCCAGCGCTTTTCCCAACAACAGAGTAACTGCTCAGAGGTGGGAAAGTGTGTTGGAAGCATCTGCAAAGAAGGTAGGAGAGGAGAGGCAGTTTGCCTACCTCTTCCCCCCACTCTACCCCCTCCCCCAGTTGCTTTGGGGGACCTGAACCCAAGGAAGAGGATGAAAATGTATCTTCTCATTCACACACAAATTAAACCCCATCCTTGAGCTCTTATGGGCCAAAGGCACCAGCAGTTTCTCCAATTCTCCAGCTGGGCCCAGGGCCCCATGGGTGTCCACAGTCCAGTGGGAGGCAGCCTGTAGGGAGAGATTCTCTAATCTAAGGCTACTCACTCCCCTCCAACCCATAGCCCTGAGACAGATGATTGTAGGTCCCCTTCTAGGCCTTTGATGTTACTCCCATCATCCCCATGACCCCGGGGCAGCTGTTCTCTGAACAGAGGCCAATGAACAGAGGCCACACTTCACTCCCACTCCCACCCAATTCCCAGCAGATGTCGGGAGAGATCTTCTCCCCTCTGGAGAGCCTCGATGCCCTGGAGGCCTCAAATGTCCACCCCCTCGTCTGCTTCCTGTGCCACGGGCAGTATGAGCACCCGTGCCTGCTAGACTGTTACCACAACTTCTGTGCCAGCTGCCTGCGGGGCCGGGCTGTGGATGGCCGTCTACCCTGCCCGCTTTGTGGGTGAGGAATGTACCCTGGGGCGGGATGGTATCCTGGGACAAAGGGCCAGGACCAGATACAACCCAAGCCCCATTGTCCAATCTGGAATCAGAGGGGGGGAATGAGCCTTGGCTAGGTAGAGGTCTTGGGTGGGCCACGTGGGGGTAGCAGCAGCTGTCTGTGGGGGCATTTCTTTCCATGTCTTCCTGGTTATCTCCAATCCTTTCCGGAAAATTTCCCCCCTCCCCCATGCCCTAATGGAGATCTAAGCCTGCTAAACGGGAAGTGGAGAAGACCGAGAAGGGGAGGCGTCTGCGGTGTCTTAGCTTTGTTGCGGGTCGGGTCCTACCCCTTCCTTTCACACCTGGCCGCCGTGCGTGTTGGGGAGAGGAAGGGACACAGAAACAAGCCGGCCTGCCCCGGGGCAGTGAGCCCGGGATAGGATAGGGATGTTCCTTCACGCCGGGCCCGGATTGTGGGCTCCTAAAACAACTCAATCTGCCAAATCATCGGCCAAATCCGATTTCTTGACTCTAGGACCGCGTCTACACTGGCTTCCTGGACCCTAATTGGAATCCCGGGTCTAAATTACCCAAGTTTCCCGGGAACTCTGGGGTTGAGTGACTATTGCAATCATTCCGACCAGGGTAAAGCAGTCGTGCAAAGAAGTGAGCGGACTAGTACTAGGAGGGGAGGGAGAGGAAAGGAAGGCTAGAAGCCCCAGAGGAGAACACATTCTTCCAGCCTGGGGGCTGGGGCAGAAAGGAGGCCTCGGAATGGAGGCTATTAATAGAAAAAACAAGAGGCAGGTGTCGGACCCTTTCCCCGGCGCCTCTCAACTATATTTAGGTCCTGGTGAGAAAGTGTGACAGGAAGGGAACTGGGGACTCGGGCCAGAGAGGGGCCACCCGGCCTCAGCCTCTCCCATGCCCGCAGCCACCCGTCCGTAGTGAAGGGAGCCAATGGGCTGCCGCCTGTGGACCGGCTGCTGCAGTTCCTGGTGGACGGCTCTTCGGACGGCGAGGAGGCGGTGCGCTGTGCGAACTGCGATCTGGAATGTCCGGCGCAGGTAAGCCGGGGAGGGAGTGCGTAAGTGGGGAGGGGGAAGGGGACGGGAAGGAGGAGGAGCCTGGGCTTCTGGGGAGATCTCGTTAGCTAAAGAAACCACCAGGGCCGCTAGGTGGCGCAGTGGATAGAGTGCCTGGCTTGGAGTTAGGAGGACCTGAGCTCATATTGAAACTCGAACACTTAGCTGTGTGATCCCGTCACTTAGCACTGTTTGCCTCGGTTTCCTCATCTGTAAAATGACCTGGAGAAGGAAATGGCAAACCATTCCAGTATCTCTGCCAAGAAAACTCCAAATGGGGTCTCATAAAGTCTGACAGGGCAAAAAAAAAATAATAAAGAAACACTATTTTGTTTGTTTGTTTGTTTTTTAGCTCCTCCTACCTTCCCTCTTAGAACCTATGCCATAGCAGGCAGCTGGGTGGCTCAGTGGATTGAGAGCCAGGCCCAGAGGTGGGAGGTTCTGGGTTCGAAGCTGGCCTCAGACACTTCCTAGTTCTCTGACAAGTCATTTCATCCCTATTGCCCAGCCCTTACCACTCTTCTGCCTTGAAACCAAGGTCCTTTCCCCTACACCCACCACTCTTTCCAGTGGGAAGATTCAGTGTTGTGATAAAAAGAATTGTGGTTTAGAAACCAAACCTTGATACTTTCCTGATGTTTGATGTGACCTTGGGTAAGTCACATAACTTCTTTCCTTATTTGTATAATGGAGATACTTTCAGACATACCACACCGGAACATTGTGATAGAAGTATTTGGAGAGCCTTTGAAGGGCTATGGAAATATGAGCACTTATTAGTGGAAAAAAACCTTTAGGTTTAGAGTCCAAAAAGACCTGGGTTTCAGCTTTACCATTTCTTTAGCACACCTCTCCCGTAGGCATTAGTTTTCTCATCTATAAAATGGTTCCATTCAGCTTTAAATCCTTCCATCTCTTTGGAGGTCTTTGTTCTAGGGCCAGGAAATTATCCTCTGTCCCTCCACCCCCTGAGATAAGAGATTTTTTTTCTTTTTCCTGTTTAGATAACCTCTTGGAATTTTGAATACCAATGAAAACTATTTTTATTTTTTATTTACTTTCTTATATATGGCCAGATTGAGTAATCTTATTGGTGTAAGGAAGCCCAGTTAGGAAACTTTCTTCTGCAAATGCAGATCAGCATCTGCTCTGAAAAAAAAAAAGTTGGAACTCCTGGGCCTTGGTTTCCTCTTTAGGAAAATGAGGAAATTTGACCAGATGACCAGACTCTAGATGCCCAAGACACCAAGCACGGTACTATGGTACATGGGAGGGTAAGGATTCAACCAATGATATCCATGGTCCAGGGAACTCTACAGTGCAGAAAGTTCCACTAACAATTCAGATAGACACTTTTTGGGCAGGATTTTCTTGGCAAAAATACTGGAATGGTTTGCCATTTCCAAAGCTAAACTGAGGCAAACTGGTTTAGCAACTTGATCAAAGTTAGAGTAAGTATCTGAAGTTGGATATGAACTCAGGCCCAGCTCTCTATCCATCCACTGGGCCAACTGGCTGTCCAAGTTAAATCCTTTTCAGTTCTAAAATATTGTGATACTAAGACCTTTAAATGTCTCTAGTTAGTGTTTGTTGAATGAATGAATGAATGAATGACCTCGTTGTAGAGGTCAACAAAGCCTGGCCATACCATCCCTCTGGACAGTTTCCAAGATTCCAGTCCCAGCCATTTCCTCCCTAATCTGGATAAATGGAACATAGGCCCTAAAATACAGCCTGTTTTTCCTGGAGGAAGTCCTCCTCTTATCTTGGCTCCAGTTCATCCATCCCATATTCTGCTCTCTTTCCCCTCCTCCCTAGGATGCAGAGACCACCTACTTCTGTAACACTTGTGGTCAGCCACTATGTGCACACTGCCGGGAGGAGACTCACAAGGCCAAGATGTTCTCCTGCCATGACATTGTGGCCCTGGGCAAACGTACCAAGGATGCCCAGAAAAAATGTTGTGAGTGTCTAGTCCTTGTTCCCAAGAGAAATAGGGAACTATTGACTACCCTGTTACCCCTACCACTCTGCCACCCTATGAACTTGTCTCCCTTTTGTAGCTTTGCATGGTGAGCCTTTCATTATGTTCTCCACTGACAAGAAGTCCATGCTCTGCATTCGATGCTTCGGGGACATGCAGGGGTATGTGGCATCCTTCTCTACTCTTCCTCCCTTCTTTTCCTTTTGCCTTTGTTCTTATTTCTTTCCCTCCTTTGTTCTACTCTCCTTCCTTTCATCCCTCTCTCTAGCCTTTGTTATCTCTTTCCCTTCCTTCTTTCTTTCAACTTTCCCTTTGTTCTCTCTCCCCATCCTTCAACTAACATTGATTAAGTGCCTTCTGTTTATAAGGCACCATGGTGGGCTCTAGAAGAGATACAAGCCCAGATAAGACCTTGGCCCCATTTTCACGGACATGACAGTCTGTTAGGAGGTTAAGGCCAGACATGTGAGAAGTAATGGTACTCAAGTATTATATGAGGAACAAGGAGGAAGATGATGACTGTTAACTACATTGGAGAGATCGGGAAAAACTTCTTGAAAGAGAGAGAGTTTGAGTTGGGTCTTAAAAGATGGGAAGACTTGAATGATCAGGAATTCCAGGCAGAGAAGAAGCAGAATCATGCTGGGTCTTTAGGGAGAAGAGATGGGAAGAGACTAGTCTAGTTTGTCTAGAGAGTAGATTGTTGGAGGAAAATAATGAAAGGTAAGACTGGAAAGGACAAACTGATTCCACTCCATTGTGAGTTCAATTCAGTTCAATAACTACTTATTTATTAAGCAGTCATGTAGAGGATCGGGACCAGGATTAAGTGACTTGCCCAGGGTCCCCCAGCTAGGAAGTATTTGAGGACAGATTTGAACCCAGGTCCTTCTGACTCCAGGCCTGGCACCATGCTAACTAGCTGCCCTTTTGACTGATCTTTGCTCTTGAGGTTCTGGGCTGGACTCTGGGATTGAGCTTCAGCCCTTCCCTAAAATGGGTTGGAAGGGAGAGAGAGTTCGGTCTGATAGCCACCCCAGTGGACTATCATTTCAGTGCTTCAGTAGAGTCTAAGTCCCAAGAACCAGGATATCTGGATAACAAGGGAGAACTTTTTGTAGGCCATATGGAGGGAGGTATGGGGATTCCCTGAGGCACACCATCTTTGCAGGGAAAGCCGGGCACACTGTATCGATATAGAGACAGCCTATGTGCAGGGTTGTGAGAAGCTGGACCAGACTGTCTTGGTAAGTAGTCGGTACTGGCCTCTGAGGGCTGAGGGAGAAGTGGAATGGGGAGGAATCAGTGACCCAAGGCCTGCCCAGCCTACTGAACAGTTCCCTTCCTCCCAAGGCTGTGAAGGCTTTGCAGACTTCCACTCGGGAGGCAATTGCCCTGCTCCAGACCATGGTGGAGGAGGTGAGACAAAGTGTGGCTGATGAGGAGAGTGCCATCCACACCCTCTTCAGCAGCATGCAGGTGAGTTGTCCAGCTCTCGTGGAGCAGACAGCATCAACTGGAGCTCTTCCTGAGGGTCTATTAAGGTCTGACGGTGGCCGTGGGAGCCATACGATCCTAGAATTCGGGGAGCTGGGAAGAATCTCAAATGGATATTTGACCCAACCCATACCTGGGTTCTTCCTACAACATCCACTTGAATACCTTTGGTGCTGGGCAACTCTCTATCCCTCAAAAACAACCCATTCTGCTCTTTGAACACTAGCCCCAGGCTCCCATCCTCCAAAGGCAAGCTTCTCCTCTACCTCCAACCCAATCCTGTAGCCCCCCTCAAATTCAGATCGATGCATTATTGGTCTCTTTTAGGAGAAGCTGACGGAGAGGAAGGCGTTGTTACTGAAGGCAGTGCGGAGGTTGGTAGGGCCAAGAATAAGAACAATTCAGGCTAATTTGTTTACATGTTGAAAAAGCTCTTGCCTTACCCAATCCTGTGAGGTAAGTAGTGGGGGTGTCCTTGTCCCTGTTTTACAAGGGAGGAAACAGGGACCCAGAAAAATGAAGTGACTTGCCCAGGGTCACACATGTGAGTTGGGACTCAACCCTAGATCTTTCACCCCAAGTCCACTGCCTCCACCACACTGGGAGCACTCTGTCTATACATTGCTTTAAGAACTTCGGCTCTTGGCCAAGCAGCATGGTACAAATTCGAGAAAGCGTTCAGGATGAGGGCATCTTCACCAGAAGTGAAGCCCATTCTCAAAAAGGCACCAGTGAGTGACACTCTTAAGTCATCACTCCCATAGCACCAGCCCATGAGATGGACCCAGATCCTAAACCATAGACCTTCTCCCTTCATACCATGAAGAGGTTAAAGCACCCAGAGGGTGAATTTTCAGACTTCTTCAGTGAGTTCAGCTTAAGTGGAGGCATTTAGGTGGTACAGTGAATAGAATAAATAGCATGAGGTCAGAAGTTAGGGAAACCCAAGTTCGAAGCCACTAATGGGGTTGACTGTGGACAATCACTTTACCTATGTTTGCCTCGTTTTCCTCAACTATAAAATGGGGGATTATAATGGCACTTACCTTGTAAAGTTGTAAGGATCAAAGGAGATATTTGCAAAGTGCTTAGCACAGTGCCTGGCGCGTAGTAGGTACAATACAAATGCTTGTTCCCTTCCTCATGCCAATCCCTGAATCTAGGATAGTCATTGCCCTATCTTTCCTGTCTCCCCAGCCAGTATGAAGAGAAAGACAAGGCCTTCAAGGATCAGCTCTCCCACCTGGCTTCCCTGCTGCCCACCCTTCAGGTAAAGAGCCAGTCAGCTTCCAGAGGACCAGAAAGGGGCACCGCCAAGAACTAGCAGGAAGCTAGGGGTTGTCTGGGGATGGCTGGGCAAGCCCCTCACCCAGGATTTGCACACCACTGAGTTTCCCTTGATATTCAACCAATGTTTACGAAATAGGAAAAGGAAAAGGAATATGCATCTATATAACATCTACTATGTGCCAGGCACTGTGCTAAGCATTTTGTAAATATTATCCCATTTCATCTTCATAACAACCCTGCAAGGTAGATGCTATTTTTTAACCCCTTACCTTCTATCTTAGAATTGAACCTAGGATCTCCCATCTACAGGCATGGCTCTCTATCCACTAAGCCATCTCACTGCTCCAATGCTTTCCTTTTTCTTTTCTTTTTTTTTTCTTCCCCAAAATCCTTACCTTCCGTCTTAGAATCAATACTGTATATTGGTTCCAAGGCAGAAGAGCAGTAAGGGCTAGGCAATGGGGGTTAAGTGACTTGCCCAGGGTCACCCAGCTAGGAAGTCTCTGAGGTCAGATTTGAACCCAAGATCTCCCATCTCTAGGCTTGGCTCTCAGTCCACTGAGCTACCCAGCTGCCCCCCAGTGCTGTTATTTTTCACATAATTTACAGTTGAGGAAACTGAGGTCTCCTATGTTCAGAGCCCCAAACTAAGCTGAGGAAGGTACAAAATTTAAATGAGACCAAGCCCTTGTCCCATGGAGCTTATCTGGCAGAAAGAGAACTGACTCATACCCAAGTAAAAATAGTATGCAGATTCCTGTTGTTTGAACCTGTGAGTTCATCTCCATAGGCATTCATTCCCCTGTCCCAAAGAGTTTAGCCTCATTCTTTGGGAATCATGCAATTCTATTCCGACTCCCAGTGTGGATGATCCATTGTGGGGACTAACTTGTCCCTGTAGGTCCACCTGGTTACCTGCTCAGCTTTCCTCAGCTCGGCCAACAAGGCAGAATTCCTGGACCTGGGATATGTGAGTCACCCCATCAAGGGCTTCTCAGGAATGAGATGTGTGCATTTGTCCAGGGGATTCACCTCTAGGTCAGGGGTTGGCAGCATTCTGAAGTACCTTGCTGAGTCCTGTACAGGGCTTTTCCCAGGGTGAGAGGGGGAACAAGGAGGTGGCACTGCTCAAAACACCTCCCCATGCTTTTCACCAAGGGCAGTCATTTGGGTTGGCCAACTCAACGAGGTTCTCAAAAGTGCCTACTAGAAACCAGGCGCTGGGACCACAAAGACAAAACTGCCCGGGATCTTTCTAATTCAGACTATAGCTTTGGGGACCCCCAGACATCATTCCCACCATAGTCGATGATTTTGATAAAATAATTCGATGCCTTTCCTAAGAGCAACTCCTCTGAAGGGATAAGAATTTGGGGTTTGGGGAGTAGAAAAAGAAAGACTCAGTGGGTTAATGGGGAGCTTTGGATATCTGGAGGACCCAGTGGGGTCACTGAGTTCCTTGGGGCAGGGAAGGACGATTGAGGGAGGCCACCCAAGGCACTTTTTGAACTCCCTTGGGTGACAACTCTTTAGCCCAGCCCCATCTGCTTCAGAGCAGTTTCTGCTGCCTTTAGCACTTCAGAAGAAGGCTCTTCTAAGATTATGGCATATTGATCAGCCTGGACCTTCCTTTTGCTTTTCCCCGGAAAATTCCAGGTCATTCTCTGCATTCAAGCTTCCCAAGAGCTGGACTGAGTATGGGGCAGGGCTGACTGGTTTCCACCTGGGGCAAAATGGCATAAACTGACCTGGGAGCCTCTCACCTCCTTTTGTACTTAGTTTCTCTTCCCCGACCCCAAAAGGCTGACCTGCTTCTGACAAGCTAGGGATGATTGGGGGTTGGGATGGGGGGACCAGAATGGGCTCCCCAAGACTATAAGGTCCCAGGCCCTGAAAGTGCCCCTCTGGCTGCCACAGGAACTCATGGAACGGCTTCAGGGCATCGTCACCCAGCCCCACCACCTGCAGCCAACGCAGAGCAGTAAGGTGCAGACCGGGAAACCTGGGGTTTGGGAGGAGAAGGCCAGAGGTGGATGGGGTCAGGGGCCAAGGGTTGGGCCACTGGGCCAGGTGGTTTACAGCTGTGGGGTTTCCAGGCCCCGATGCCCCACTCCTAACCCTCCTGCCTTTGGATGGCCCCTCAGATCACCAGCGACCACCGCGCTGAGTTCGCCCGCTGCCTGGAGCCTCTGCTGCTGCTAGGTGCCCGCAGAGCGCCAGCGACTGGGGCTGCAGCCACCATGTGAGCAGTGTGGGCAAGGCATGTGCTCCTTTCCCTGTCCCCACAGACGGCCCAAGTTGCCCCAGAGCACTGGAGTCCTACTTTAGGGTAATGGTCTCATCGACACGCTGTGAAGATCGGTGGACATGGTAACTGGAAACCGGTCCAGGCTGGCACTTCCTGAAAGTGCCCAGATCTGCAGAGGGGCCACCTGGTCACTTCCTTCCACAGAAGTGATGAGCAGAGGTCGAAGTGCAGAAGGGAAAGAGATCAGAAGTCTGGAGAGCCCTGGGGCAGCTAGCTCTCCTGGCCCCTCCTGGCTCTCTATTAGCCCTTATTTGCCAAGTTCTTCCTGGCTAGATATAGATCTTTGGGGGTACTGGGGTGTCGGGGATGTGGGGAGATGAGGGAGGAGGAAAGGTTCAAAGACAGGGGCCAGTGCCTTGGGATCTGGAGGTTTACTGTGGGGCGGAGGGAGCACCACTCCCCTGAGCAGCCTCCTGGCTACTATGGCATAGGTCAGATGACTGGGGTAGTGGAAGGAAGGGAAGAAAAGGCAAAGGAATACTTGCAAAAATCTCCAATGCTGTGTGCCATTTAGGCAAGGCATCAGATGCCCATTCCCTCTGCTGCCCGGGACTATACTGGCCGTGTAGGGTCTCCTCTCTTCCCTCCCAAACACACCTTCGGGGCAGGAAGAATGAAAACTCCTTAAGAATCACAGAAACCCAAATCTGGCCTCAGACATTTCCTAGTTGTGTGACCCTGGGCAAGTCACTTAACCTCAGTTGCCTAGCCCTTACTGCTCTTCTGCCTTGGAACAGAGAGGTCGTACCAATTCTAAGGGATGCCCAATGGCCGATTCTTGGGTTTCCTTGGAGGAGCTCAGCATCTTTGACTTGGATTCTAGATGAAGATCTCAGGCTCAGCCTCAGGACTCAGGGCTGATAAAGAACTCCAAGCCTCATGTTCTCTTTGCCTGAGTTGGAAAAGGTCCAGCCCGCCCAGCCTGAGGCTTTGTCTCCTCACAGGGCACGTGCCCTGCATATACCATCCATGTTGCCAGAACCCTCCTCTGCCTGAAAAATGAGAGAAGATGAATAAAGTGGGTCTGTCTTCAGAGGTCACCAGAGAGGAGCAGCCAGCCTCCCTAACCACTGTCCGAGCACTCACACTACAGACTCACTGGGCAGTGCCAGCCCGGGGCCAGTGTGCAAATGTCCTCCATAAAGGGCTTACACTGATCCACTTTCCCCTAAGCCTTGCTGATAAGGGTTTAGGGTTTATATTGAACTCAGCAGCTGGCACTGAGGGTGGAGGACATAGTTAATCCATCCCCAACCCTCTCCCCCAACTCATCCAGGCTGCCACCACCTTCCCTCCACAGGCTCTCTGGGTGTTCAACTACCAAGACCCTGAAAAGTTCTGGCTGCCCATCCCCAGGTGGAAAGATGTGTGGCTCACCTGTCCACAAGCCCACGCTGCACCGATCCATCAGCACCAAGCTGCTGCTGGCAGAGGGAGGTGACACCCGCTTCATAGAGCACTGCCACCTCTATGAGGAGACATACAGGGTGAGCACCTGGAAGGGCTTAGCTGAGTAGCCTGGCTTCCTCTCGCCCAGTAGAAGAAGCCTCTCCCTTCAAGGCATGAGTGAGATCAAATCCCACATATGAGGAAAAATATTGCAGGGTTCCTGAAAGTCAAAAACCTTTGCAATTTATCCTGGGAGTGTTCATAGAAATGTCAATCCAGGGGACAGTTGGGTGGTTCAGTGGATTGAAAGCCAGGCTCATAGATGGGAGGTCCTGGGTTCAAATCTGGCCTCAGACACTTCCCAGCTGTGTGACCCTGGGCAAGTCACCTAACCCCCATTGCCTAGCCCTGACCACTCTTCTGCCTTGGAACCAATATCCAATATTGATTCCAAGACAAAAGGTAAGGGTTTAAAAAAATGTCAATCCAATTCCAGGGCAATATCCCCTCTTACTCTCTTGAACAACATTTCCTCTCTCATTCACCAAAAGTTGGGCTTCTCTTCCTTTTGGGTGCCTGCCTACAGTATCATTACATTCTGCAAAATCCCTGATGATTAGTGAAACAAATAAAGGGGGGAAATTTGGTTGTTCTAGGATCCCGAAACCCTTTTTTAAAGGAAGTTCCCCTCAGCTTTGATACTAGACACAACTCAGGAGGACCAAATGTAGTTACCTGAGCAACCAGGGGGAAGAGTGGATAGAAGACAGTCAGGAGTCAGGAGACCCTGAGTTCAAATTCCCACCTATCTCGTAGGGCTCTGTGCATAATGTTTGTAAAGCCCTTAGCACATAGTAGGCACAATATAAATGCTTGTTCCCTTCCCATCCCAAACCTCAAATCTGGGCTTCTCTGAACACAGATCCTGCAATCCGAGATCCAGAATCTGAAGGATCAAGTTCAAGAATTACATCGGGATCTCACCAAGCACCATTCCCTCATTAAGGCAGAAATTATGAGCGACATCTTGCAGAAATCCCTGCAGGTGGACGGGCATATTGCTTCCCAGTATGCCTCAGTAGAAATGATGAGGGCTGTCTTTGAAGAGGTAAGAGACCTCCTAGGGGAAAATGGCCCTCCAAGTCTCTTCTCTCAATAAGGCTGGAGGATGGAGCCAAAAAGGAATCGATCCATTATCCTGTTTGAATTTGTTTAAAGCAAGTGGTGTTTGCCATCTGAACTAGAGAGGGCCTAATTCAAGGGAGGTCCTCTTCTCAAGAAGGAAGTGATAGGGAGAGGAACAGGTAGAATCAGTGGCTCAGGGACCACTCCTCAGACAAGCTCCCTGATGGATGTTCACTGACCAGGTGACTCCGTGGATAGAGCTTTAGACCTGGAGTCAGGAAGACCTGAGTTTAAATATGGCCTCGGACACTTACTATGTGATCCTGGACAAGTCACTTGACCTCCTGCCTCAGCTTCCACTTCTTTAAAATAAGGAAATAACAGCACTTGCTTCCCAGGGTTGTTGTGATGTTCTATAGAGCACTTTGCACACCTTAAAGCACAATATCAATCCTAGTTATTGTTATTATTGTAGAGTGTTGTGTGAGGCAGGTCAGTTCAACTCTCTCATTTTTTCTTTCAGAAATGGGAGGAAACCTATCAGAGAGTAGCAAATGAGCAAGAAATTTATGAAGGTACCCAAAGAATTGCACCTGCCAAGTGAATAAACTGCCCTGCTTCAGCCCAACAGATTTCCTGTATGGAGGACATATATAGACCAGGGAAACATAAACTTGGAGGGGAAGTGCTGTAGTCAGATTCAAGGGGAAATGTATTGGTGAAAGTGACCAAGCGTTATGCCAAAGGGCCGTATGAAGTGTGCCTCCTATCTCCCGTCAGAGAAATAGTGGAATACAACTGCAGAATGAAGCATCCCCTGGCAGATGTGCTCAAGGAGCTGATTCATTGTTTAACTGTAAAAAGGATTAGAAGGAGTCATTGGGAAGGAACATTGATTTTTCTTAAGCACCAATAAAATATTTTGTAAAATATAAAAAAGGGGGTAGTTAGGGGGCTCAGTGGATTGGGAGTCAGACCTAGAGATAGGAGATCTTGGGTTCATATCCAGCCTCAGACACTTCCTGGCTGTGTGACCCTGGGCAAGTCACTTAACCCCCATTTCCTAGCCCATACCGCTCTTCTGCCTCCAAACCAATACACAGTACTGATTCTAAGTTGAAATGAAAGGGTTTTAAATATGAAATTAAAAAAACCCTAGATAATTGCCCTGACTATATTAGATACTAGCTGTGTGACCCTGGGCAAACCACTTCATTTCTGCTTTGTTTTCTTCATGTAAAAAAGGGGGCTAATAATAAGCACCCATTGGTGATAAAATTAGATATTTGGAAAGCTCTTTTCTGATCAGAGTTTAATGAATAAAAGCCCAACTGCTCCCAAAGCTGAACTTTAGGGTCTCTTGTTCTTGGCAGCCCAGCTCTATGACTTGTTTCAGCTGAGGCAGGAGAACAACTACTTGACCAACATCACCAAGCAGATCACTCCTTACGTCCGCTCTATTGCCAAAGTGAAGGAACGACTAGAGCCTAGGTGAGAAGAGACTCCTCGCCCCTGTTAAACAAGGGCAGATACTGGATTGACAGGTTTAGGTTGGCACCGGCTCTTGTCGAGGATGTTACGTAAGATGCAAGGTGGGTGAGGTGGCTTCTAAAACATCATGGCAAAACTGGCAGGGCCATGTTTACATCTGTACGGGGCGAGATCTTCCACAGACCAGAATGTGAGCCCACGGCTAGCCCTGCCAGAAAGAGTGGCAATATGTGGTCATTTTCACCAGGAAATGTGAAATGACTAACATCCTTGGAGGTGAGGCTGGTTCCTCCAATCAGACCTGAGAAGCTGGGCGAGGAGGGAATTTTTATCAGCTAAAGCTTGTCGTGTATATGCTTAGACTAGTTAGTGAAGCAATAAAAGTGAACTTGCTGGCCTTGATTTCTTCTAAAGGTTATAGTTAAGAGATTCTGTTTCTGATAGATTCCAAGAACCTATTGATGAGCAATCAGAAAACTTGCAAAAAATATATGAAGACACAGTGGTGATGGATGAAAATCAAACCAGGTAGGTCCACGGTGGCTTTTCTGGAGACAAAGGTCAGTGTGAAAAGGAAGGTGGTGGTAGTTGTTTTTTCTTTTCCAAACAGTAGTTGAAAGATGTAAGCTTAGCTAGGAGAGTTAAAACTTAGAAAATTCTTAACAGCAAAGACAGAGAACTAGAAATAAGGCTGCCAATTTGGCTTTTGGCACTTATGAAATTGGCTTGATGCAATCTCAATTCATAGCCATCCTGTAAGGCTTCAGGAAAAAACCACTTCCTCCAGGATGCCTTTCCTGATATTCTCACTCCCTACTTCTTTATGTGTTTGTATATAAACCCTTGCCTTTGGTGTTTGTATCAGTTTTATGAGAGAAGAGCTGCCAAGGGCTGGCTAAGCAACCAGGGTTTAAATGACTTGCCCAGGGTCATGCAGATAGAAAGTATCTGAAGCCAGATTTGAACCACCAACTCCAGAACTGGCGCTCTAACCATTATGCCACTTGGCCACCCCAGGCTATGCTTATTTAGTATTGCATAGTTCATAGGATCAAATGAACTAGGATAGATCTCAGAGGGCCATCAAGTCTGCACTCTCTCATTTTACAGATGATTTAAGACACTCAGAAGTTAAGTGATTTACCCAAGGTCACACAATGAGTGTTTGAAGAAAAACTTGAACCTACATCCACTATGTTTTACTCTCAAAATATCTTACTAAGCTCCCTGTGGATCAGAACAATCTTATCTAACTTTTCTTGCTCCCATTGTCTTATACATGCTTATTGTTCAAATTCCCTTAAATAAAAAAGGAACTTGCTTGAAGCTTATAGTTCCAAAATTTGCCAAAATAATTGCTATGGAAGGATGGGATCAAATATTGTGCAGACAAAATGCCCAGAGTAGATCTATTTGCAGGGGAGATGTCAGGATTTATTCTCCAATTGTTGATCCACAGGAATCTTATGATACAATAAAATTGGGTGTTTAGGAGAGGGGAAATTATATTTCATATGAATTTGTTCATGTAGGAATGAACCAAAAAACAGTTCTGAAGAGAAGAAAGAAGATGCTGGAGTCCAACAAAGGGGACAGCCAAATTCTGAACAGACTATCAGAACACCCGAAAAATAAAGACCAACAAATCCAATGAGAAATATAGGATAGATCTCACCATCAGGAACGAATTTATAGCTTAGCAACAGGGACTTGCTTCCTTTTTTAAAGCAGATTTAAAGTTCCCTTTCATTACTCATTAAATGTAATGGATGTAGGGCAGCTAGGTGGCTCAGAAAATTAAGAGCCAGGGTCCCAGGTTCAATGAGCCCTGGATGAGCCACTTATCCCAATCACCTAGTCTTTACTGCTCTTCTGTCTTAGAACCAATACACAGTATTGATTTTAAGATAGAAGGTAGGGTTTTTGAAAATAAAGAAATAAACATAATGGATTATTTTGACAAAAATAAAATTGTAGATTTAGCAATCAGGGTTTTTAAAATTAAGGGTTTTTTCCCTTGCTTGAATAAATTTGCCCTTTTCTTCCCCACTCTTATATACCCATGAGTAAATCATAACCCCAAAACACTACCATTTTGGGAGACGAGATTTAAAAACTCTCCTCCAGTCAAATTTTAAATCAGAGTGAAAATCGGTCCCCATTGGACATGTGTCAATCATAACTCCTTCCCTGAACTAGATTTTTTGCCATCTCTTCTGGATCCCAGCACCTCTACAATTTTTTTTTTTAATTCTTACCTTCTTTCTTAGTATTAATTCTAAGAAGAGCAGCAAGGGCTAGGCAACCAGGGTTAAGTGACTTGTCCAAGATCACACAGCTAGGGATTGTCAGAGGTCAAATTTGAACCTAGGACCTCCCACCTCCAGGCCTGATACTTTTATCCACTATGCTACCTACCTGCTGCCTTTTCCCAATTTTTCAATAAGATTTTGCCAATACCTCTCCTGTGAGATAGATAATTCCAGTTTCTTTTCAGCCAAAGCTTTCCTATTAAGGCAATGTCATTTGAAAAGTTGCAGTTATGGGCCCAGCAAAAAGTGAGGGAACAAGTCCCTCCAGATTCTCTTCTCTTTCAGCAGGGGATATGCTTACAGGGAAGTTATTTCAAGTTGATAGGGAGAAATAACTATCTTTCTGAAGACAAAGTTCAATTTCTCCCCCAAAGACTGCCATTATAAGTTGTTCCCTTATTGCAGATAGTTGTTGTCTTTTAAACCCTGACCTTCTGCCTTAGAATCCATATAAATATCATTTCCAAGGCAGAAGAGCAGCAAGGGATAGGCAATTGGGGTAAGTGACTTGCCCAGGGTCACCCAGCTAGGAAGTGTCTGCGGATAGATTTGAATGATCTTCCCAACTCAAAGCCTGGCATTCTATCCACTGAGCCACATATCGATCCCAAAGCAGATACTGCTTTTTAACCAATAAACCACTTGATGAAGACTTTCTTATAATCTAAAAGAAATTTATCTAAATAACCTCCCTCCTTCCATCTCCCACCAGGGCTTTAATAAGATGAATCTATCCCGGAGCTAGTTTTCCTGATTGCTGAGTAACAAGTAGCTCCTGTCAGACATCTCTCCTCTTGGTAACTATGGTTACAGAGATGGATGAGTTTATTTCTGATTGCAGTATGCTGATGGAGCACCTTATGGTTACAAAGTACTTTACATACATTCTCATTTAATCTTTCACAATGATTCTGTGAGAGAGGCAATCTATGTATTTAGAGATTCAAGAGAGGTTGAGAGCCACATCTAGAGATCCTGCATTCAAATCTGTCCTCAAGTACTTCCTGGCTGTATGACCCTGGGAAAGTCACTTAACCCCACTTGGAACCAACAAAGGGCATTGATTCCAAGATAGAAGGTAAGTGTTAAAAAAATAAAAGTGGTTGTGATTTGGCCAAGATCATCATCCTCGTCCACACACACACAAACTCAAGGCTCGAACTTTATTTAATCCAGATGTCCTACCTAATTCCTAGTCTTGCACTCTTTCTAGTAGCCCAACTGTGAGAGTGTAACCCAGAACTCAAGGCAAGTACATAAGCCTTACAGGCTTTCTGACTCCCAAGTTCAGTCTGATAGGAAATATTAGCTAAAGCAGGCAGGGTTAGACCAAGACTTGCATAAATAGAACTATTGCATGCCAGTGGTTTGATAGGGAGTCTCCTAGCTATTTCCTCAAGTTCTATGGATTCTACTGCTATGATTCTATCTTGCATTTGGTCCAGGTCCTCCTCTTCTTTCACTGGACTACCGTCCTAGCCTCTTTTTTAAATCCTTACCTTCTTTCTTAGGATCAGTTCTAAAACAGAAGATTGCCTAGGGCTAAGCAGTCAGGGTTAAGTGACTTGCCAGATGTTGCCATAGCCTAACTGGCCTCCTTGCTTTCAGTCTTTCCCTTTTCCAATCCATCCTCCACTGCTTGGCTGTCAAGTTGATATTCCAGAAGCACAGGGCTGACCATGCCATTCCCCTGCTCAAGCTGAGTGCCTCCCATTGTCTCTAAGGTAAAATGTAAACTCATGAATTTGGCCTTTAAAGTCTTTGTGTGTGATTCACTCTTTTTCACACATTCTACATTTCGGCTAAGCTGGCCTTGATTTTTGAGCTCCCACCTCTGGGCCTTGCACAGGTTGGCTTCATATCCAGAGTGTTCTTATTCTACCTGTTTCTTGGACTCTCAAGCTCAGCTGCCACATGAGGCCTCTTCCTGATTCCCCCAGTTGTCACTACTTCTCCCTCCCCCCTACCCACCAAATTTATATAAGGATATAGTTTGCAAATTCTATGCATTTACCTGTGTGGAATGCCCTCAGCTGAATATTAGTTCCATGGGAATAGGGAATGTTTCTTTTTTGCCTAATGCTTCTTCAACTGAACTGACTTCCTACTTTCTTCCAATGAAATTATCCACGGCAATTTGGTAGAAATGTGTTTTACACCCCACACACTCTTCATATTGAAATCAAGAATAGTTTTATTTAAGAATTGGAAAGAATAATCAATATCTGTGAAAGAAAATTCATTTAAAAATATTTAAATAAACATTTCTTCATGTAAAAAGAAGAGTAGAACAATTACTCCATTAATTGAATACATCCTGGGTCTGGGGCAGGCTTCCAAGAGTCAGGCACAAAGGACTTCTCCAGGTGAATCCTGATGAAAACTGATGTCCCTAGCCCATCCCAAGTGATCAAGCCTTTGTAGGAGCAAGGAAGCAATGTAGCAATAATACAGCTTCCTCCTACACTCAGATTTTTAGAGCATCTCCAGCTTAGTAGAAAAGCCATATAGAATGGGAGCTCAGAAACTAGCCCAGGCAGTAAGGAACAAAGTGCTGAGGAGGGACAGTGATTTACTGGACTCATTACTAGGAGGTGATTGATTGCTTATGGTGAGTTTGGGCTAAGATTTCATCAAGCCTTAAACAAAGATATTTGTATTCATAACCTATAAGTTTAGGAATCTATCTATCTATATATACTTTCCCCTCCTCAGTCAGAATATCTAACTGAATCAGGAAGAATATTATGTAAATAGAGGGAAAAACAGGACTAATAAAATTGACTACCTTTTAGGCATCAGCAGCAATTTGTACTAAGGAACAGACAGGCCCATATCATCATTTATTGACCTTGAAAAAATATATTTGGCTCCTAGTACTACTCATTCAGTCAACTCAACCCAACATGATGCACTGAGGAGTCCTGTGGGGGGCCACCAGACCCTGATGCTGAAGAACCGCTGCTCCATTTTACACAGCTCTGGGCCCCAGTATTTACAGGACTCTTTTTGTGGATAAGAATATATATATACACACACACATATATATGTATATGCATACATATATATATATTCATTAAAAAATTTTGAAATAGAAAAAAGCATTTCCTGTCATTTCATTATTTAGAAGGAATTAGTGATGTCAACTTTAGAGCGAATGACAGAGAAGCATTGAACTTATCCACCTAATTTTTTGTACTGTACACAATTATTGCTAAGTTTATATATTTTAAATGAAACTGAAGCTCATGGTATCAGATCAAAGTCAAAAGTACTCAAATCCTGCCCTTGAATATTTTGTATGCCCCCCACAAGTAGTTGCTGACTTCTACCCTGGTTAAGGGAGAAATGATTTCTCTTCTGCTCCCATCAGAATACCACCAGCTTCTTCCATAAACCAGTGAGTAAAACATGGTATATTCAGGGCAGCTGAAAAGCAGCAAAACACAGTGCAACCTTAAGACCTGGAGGTCCATGGTAGCCTGGGATTGGGGCTTGGTCAAATGAAGATAATGCACTTGGGGATCTAAAAGGATGAGTAAATAATTATACCCTGATACCTGTAGCCTTCTGGTCCATGAAACAGGGAGATCATCTAGTAATTAACCTGCCCCCAAGATCACATGCCACGACAAAAAGTTGTTGAAAGGACAGAACATGTGACCTTCAAAAAAGAAATCAAACTCTGGATTTGGACCTTGCTGGGTTCAAGCAAAGAAAAATCCTCCCTCAAGTGCCTGGGGAGTCCAAAAACTCCACAACCATCTTTCAGAGGATGTGAAGTTATAAGAGCAGAATCTGCTCAGCTTAGCATAATTTGAAGGAGAATGAGGTGGGAATTAACTTAACTGAAGCCACTAAATTAGTGCACATAATCTTACCATCAGAGACCAAAGGGTTGTTGCAAAGAACCCTAAGGCCCACAAATTCAGCAAGTGACCTTTTCCTAATCTGGTCTCAAGCTTATAACTAGAGCAAAGACTAAAAGTCTGGCAATTATCCATGTAGTCCTCCTACCAGCAAGTTTTCCTACCAGTAATCAAAGAACTTGTAAAGCCTCTTTGGTATATAGGAACAGAAAATAAATTAAGTCATGAAACCTGGAAATAAGAAATATTTCTAAATTGGTAAGACCTAAGATGCTTTGAATATACATTTTAGGTATGCGTGTATAATGTCTATACACAGGCATTTTCTCTATTTTGCACGGATTATAGTTTTCTCTTAGACAACATCTCTCTCATTCATCCGAGTTAAAAATGTGTAAGAGACATTCTTTCTTATGAATCCTCACAACACCCCTGTGAGGTAGGTGTCATTATCCCCACTTTACAAGCGGAGAGATTTAGGCACAGAAGGGTTACGTGACTTTACACAAGGCCTCGTGGTGAATCAGTGGTAGAAATATGCTCTACCCACTGGCCCCAGATGCCTTCACATTCAAAGCTAGCTAGTGCCACTTAGAAGGATCTCACACCCAGACTAAGCTCTGTATAGATTTCAAATTCCAATAGGCATTTTACCTTTTAAAGCTTGTACATTTGATTTGTAAAACCAATCATTTCCCCTGCACTTGGGAAACAACAAAGAGAATTGGGATTATGAAATGGATTTTCATGAGTGAACTCAAAGTTGTAATAATTTATCATCAAGTGGCAAAAATCATGAAGCACACTGGAATTTTAAAAAGAGAATGACCAAGAACTGGGGGGTAACAACTTCAGATTGCAAATTTTGAATAAAATGCAAGAAGTACAACCAGTGGGTGGACAGGTAATTAAGTGGATAATAGCCATCAGAGTTTCTTAAAGGGTTTGCAATAATAGCTTTCTGTAGTTCCTACTCCCCCTTTCTGATAGTAATAAAGAGGTCCCAATACTGAGAAGTCTCTCATTTCTCAAAAACTCGACCTTTGTGGAAGGAATAAAAAGCAGGAAACACAACTTCCCACAAAGATCATGGAGAGTGTCATTGGATTTGAGGAAGTCACTTGTTATAGTATATTTAGTGTGGTAGGAAAAATTTGCAATTTTAAAGTTTTCACTCACCTTAAAACACTCTAAAATCATTTCAAAATGTAAAATTCCCACATCTATTTGTTGCTAAATATAAAAGTGGCAATAAAAAAAATATCAAATGACTGAATAATTGCTATTTTTAAAAATTACAGAAAATGGGGAAGAGCCAAAGCATCTTCTAAGCAAATATTTTCAATGTGAAATGGATACTCATGCACTTAAAAAGGGGAGAAATAAAAAGGTTAAAGCAGTGAGGTCTGGGCTTATTGTTGAAGTAAGTTTTACAATCAGTTTTCTAATGTAAATAAGAAGCACTTATATCCACCCCCCCATTTTTTTTTTGCCTTTTCATAACCTTAATATTGGGAAGCAGTTAATCGATTTTTGTTGCAGAGATTCTTCAATTCCTCTCTGGTGGGCAAATGAGACACTAGGCAGCTTGTCACCAAGTTCCGTTCTGAGGAACACCATCGTAGAAAATGAAGTCACTTCCTCCTGTTTGCTTTGAGCTAGAAGTCCTACCTACCATGGCCAAGGATGAAGATGGATCTCTGTTATCTTCTCAGATCCATTAAAGGCCCTCTGACTACCCAGCCCTTCGTGCTTCTCCATAGGATAATTGGTAAAATACAAAATGACTACTAAACCTTTGGCTTCTGAATACAGAAGCATACATGGCTCCTTTCCTCATGCTGCCCAGAGCTAGAGGTCACCTCGCCTGGCCTAACAGAACCAGAGACACCATCACCCTTCATGCCATGCCTTGTGTTAAAGCTCTACTTTAACTCCTTTAATAAAAGGTAGGCCTGTTGGCACCTTCTTTTTATAATCTAGGTATTCTTCTCCAAAAAAGTGGATCAATGAGATTTCCTCCTCTTCGGTTCGATCTCGAAAAAATCGCCAAACTGTCAAAGCATATGCAACACCGCAGATTGGGTTACAGAGCATGACCTAGAGAAGGGAAGGAAGATAAGGAAATCAAGAGGACTGAGGACAGGGGACACACACACAATTACATACTCAGACACACAGACTATTCCCTTCTCACAAATCTTAGTTCTCAGATGTTTCCCCAAACACAAATTTACATATGAAGCAATCACATGAGGTGATGTTCTCTAAGACTCCTTCCAGGTATAAAGTTCTAAAAACACAAAAAATTAATCCAGTTTCTATTGAGGCCCCAAAGTCACTCTATAGTAGGTGCTTAAGGTATTTTTTCAGGAGACAGTACTGTTTAAGAACACTATTACTGTTTTTTTTTTTAAACCCTTACCTTCCGTCTTAGAGTCAATACTGTGTATTGGCTCCAAGGCAGAAGAGCGGTAAGGGCTAGGCAATGGGGGTCAAGTGACTTGCCCAGGGTCACACAGCTGGGAAGTGTCTAAGGCCAGATTTGAGCCTAGGACCTCCCGTCTCTAGGCCTGGCTCTCAATCCACTGAGCTACCCAGCTGCCCCCACTATTACTGTTTTTCTAGAAGCTGAAATTGATCCTGTGATTAATTAATCATCCTGAATTTGAGCCCCTGTTTGCTATCGCTTATTAGAAGCCCTTTAGAAATTAAAAAGCAGACAACCTTCTTGGGGCTCAGTTCCCTCACAGATGGGCGCATAGATGCCAGTGGTATTAAATGATATCAAATTTCCCTTCCACTTCTAAAAGGCAGTTTGGAATGGTGGAAAGACTGTTGGACTTAGGATCAGAAGAGATCCAGGTTAAAAATTCCAGCTCTGACAACTATGAGTGGTGAGAGAGCAATTCCCCTTACCTCTCAACCTCAGTTTCTGGATTCAGATGAGACAATATATGAAAAGCACTTTAGAAACCTATATAAACTTAAGTTATTACAAGTAAATGACCAGATGATGTGACTCTCCTTCTAGTTATTGAAAAATAGAAAAAAATAGAAAAAAAAATAGAAAAGCCAGAGCCTCTTCCTCTTTCCATCCCCTAAAGGTGTGTGCCCCCTCACTCTCTAAACTTTTTACATTGTCTCAAAGGAAGTGATGGAAATGTCTGCATTCTCCAGAAACCAGCAATGTGAATTCTGAATGTTTGTAGACTTGACAGCTAGAGAATGTTTCAAATATTGTCATGTGAAAACATCAAAGCCAGAGGAAGTAGCTGAGAACAATAACTTGCTGTACAGTGAGTGAAGTGGAATCTAGGGGTGAGTGAATTCTTTATGAGCTGCCTGGCCTTCCTAGTGAACTCCATCTGAACATCTGAGAGATAGCTTTCAAGAAGCAATGCAATAATACATGGGCAAGGAACTGAACAAGGCTATTTAGGACATGCTGGATCAAAGCTGTGCTATTTACAACACATGGACCAAAGTTGTCATCGTGACCTCATTAAATGAGCTAACCAGTGACAGAGCTGAATTAGAAAGGCAAGCCTTCCCTAGGTTCTGCACAGACTCTTCCCAGCACTTTAATCACCTGGCCCATCATTGTGCCAGAGATGGAAGAATAGAGAAAAAAAACAAAAAAAAACTAGGTACAGTCAGTAGGCAGCATCCCCTGGCATTTGCAAATTTAGGGCACATGGATTTTAGACCCACCATACTCTACCACTTTTGAGAAAGCATGCTGATTTTGTGGGTATGGGTGCTACTCTCAATGATGCAGACTGAAACTGCTCTCTACAATTTGGAAGGCCTTTGGGAGTTGTTGGAGAGGAAAAATTCACCATTCTAGAGTCAACCTACAAGATGAGTCTCTTGGAATTCCAATGAGTAATGCTTATCCTCAGAGGACATACATGCTGGGTCTATGTGGAAAGAAAGCCCTTCTGGCATGGGGGAACTGCTTCAGGAAAAGAAGGTCACCACAATGGCACCTTTAGGCAACAGAAGAGGCTGGAGTGAAGAGAGACTCTACTGAGTAAAAGTCACTACACCATTAAATCAGGCCTGTGGACTCGACTTCAGCTAATTCCCATTAAAAACATATTACAATGAAAATCTTAAACTACAAGAGAAAAGAATGCTCTCCATTTACAGACAGTACCTGGGTTCCAATACTCCAGTAAAACCATCCGACATAAGAAGGGTGCCTGCACCAAGCATACACACCACTTGTCACCAGTGTGTGTGTCTCTGATTTCTCATTCTGAACAACGTGGTTGAAGTTGGAACCGGCTGTAAACATGGCAGCTTTCCGAAGACACTCCCCAAAGATCACCATAAGTAGCCCAGTGACACTGAGCCATGTTAACTGCTTCATTTCTGCAATGAAAGAAACAAGAGAAAGAAAAGATTGGAATATTCCATTTGGACTCTTGCCTCTACTTAAAATCCAGCTCCAAGATACCACATCTTTCAAAGATAGAAAGATGACACAATTATTTTGCTAGGGTCACATGTTTTAGCACTTGTAGTATAGTGGCAGTGCTACTGAAAATGTCAGCACAATATTCCTCACTAAGTCATATTTGTTCATAAATCAACATGAAATACCTCTTCACAAGGCAAGGAATTAAAGCTCCAATACATAAGCTTTTCTTTCCTCAAAATGGTCAGCCTGACAGTTGTGTGAGCATTTATATTGCCACAGCTGTCAGCAACATCAGGTCATTTTCATCATCATTTTGGTCATGATAGCAATGAAGAAGGAAAGAAAAGGGAAGAATTGATCACATTTTGCCAGGGACCTCTAAAGGTAACTTCTAGCCTTGACTTTTGAGAGCCAATCTTTTATTTAGCAGTTCACTAACCTACTATCTTTTATTTTTCAAAGTTTCAGAGAATATAACATGTACTTTGAAGGGTTTAAAAAAACAACTATTTGAATCTAATTGGTTACCTTTGTAATCCTGTGTATTCTAGTTTATGCATTTTAAAAACATGATTCTGAGAAGTGGCCATCTATAGGCTTTAGCAGACTTCCTTAGAAGTCCATGGCACAAAAAAGTTCTTTTAAGAACCCCTTAACTGGAACTACAGAAAGCTAGGAATTTAGACAAAACTATATCAAACTGGATATAAAAGAAAAAAGGTTGGTAACTATGCCCTCGATTCAAAATCAAGGAACGATATCCAGCAGAAAGATTTATCCTTCCTAAATACTTTAGATGAACAGGGGGAAAAACTGTCTCTATACCCAAGAGATAGTCAAATGCCATTCTTCTTAAACTTTCATACCCAGAGGGAAAAGCTATACATACCAACCTGGCCAAAAATAATTTTCAACTGTGAACTCTATCCAAGAAGAGACAGCAGCTACTGTATACTCCAGACTATGGTTCAGAAGAAAGGAGTCCAGGGAGAGACTTTTGGGATTATTGACTGCTGTCACTAAATACTCAGAGTAATGGAATAATGACAAGGAGCACATATACCTAAAACAAAGAAAAAAGAAAAGTAGAGCTAGATGGCAGAGTCTAGAGTGAACCAAAATACAGAGCTGAGTTGTGAGTCTGTTCAATGAGTCAACAAAATGTTTTGCTGTCGCCCATTCCAAAGCCAGTCATCACTTGCAGCATCACACCTTTTTTGTATAGCAAGAATTTTTACTGGGACTGTTTTTCAATTCCATAAACAAGAAAACATTAGGTTACTGTATTGAATACTGCCTGGACTTCTTAAAAATGGCCATTGCATGTGAGAAAGCATGAAAAAGGAGAAATCGTATAAAACAAAGATACAATGTATGTCAGTTATAAAGTTCAAACATAACTGCAACATAATTCCAGTAAAGAAGGCTTAGATGGCTCATAGCATTGATAAGAGGATATAAAGCTTTTTACCTTTAGGTCACTGGTTCAAATCCAGGTCATGGACTAGAAGGCTCAAGGGACTGAAATCATATTGTAGGGGAAAATCCTACAATGGCCCGTGGGGGATGCACTAGATGTGACCTAATAGAAATTAGAGATGGAAAAGGCCTATGAATCCAAACAGAGCCTTTCACTTTTATGTCATTGATCTGATTCCCATTCAGGTCAGGATGATACACATCACTGAACAGGTAAGGGACACCTGCAGGGAGATTTTCATTCAGACCTGTCTCCTGCCAACAACAGGGCCAGATGAAGATGATTAATCCTAATGATTGAGACCTAAGAATCTGACCAGAAACTGGAGGTGAATTAATTGATATTGAGTACAGAACAGCCTTCAGCAAGTCAGAGATGAAATACCATAATCAAGAGGTTGAAAGGCAGAATGAAGGGCTACTTCTGATCCATTCACACCAACCCATCCTACCCCCTCACTGAAAAAACAAATCATAGAGAGAGATTGCTTACCAGCCAAAGTGACTCCAAGAAGACTGGCTAAAACTTAGCAGCAAACCACATCCGAAGACAAAGCCAAGAAAACAGGCCCGGATGGCTATCTGAAATGGAGAGGAAAAGAGGGAAGGAGAGAAATGGGGGGAGAGAGGGAGAGAGAGAAAGAGAGAGAGAGAGAAGAGAGAGAGAGAGAGAGAGAGAGAGAGAGAGAGAGAGAGAGAGAGAGAGAGAGAGAGAGAGAGAGAGAGAGAAAGGCTATCACCTCAGGCCACAAGACTCTTCACCACAATGCAAAAAACCCTAAATGCTGACCCAGATGTGACAACACCTTTTACAATGAAATTTCACAGACAAGCTTTTTTTTTTTCCCCAGCCTCAACTCGGGATTTTGTCAAGGGGATGAGTGAGTTGTCTATTGATAGGACAACCAAAGAACATGTACTTCCCCAAGGTTACCCCTAAAATATAGAGCAGAGCCCTAGAGAACACCACCACCATGCCTTTGGGGCCAGAGCAGGGACTGGCCCTTTTAACTTGGCACGGGCACCTTCAGTTATATAAAATAAAGTCACATGTTTGTACCCCACGCACATCTGCCTCTGCTGCAGCTGCTGAAAAGCATGAGCTGCAAATGACACCCACTTCCCTGGTTGGGAAGGGTGTCAAGCCTTTCTCCAAAGACCTTCTCTTCTCTGTATCCAGCCATAAGACTTGAATATGGAATAAGACACTTCAGGGGGTTCCTCCTCTTCCAATAACTATTTCCCCTATCCACTCCTACCAGAAATGTAGCCACATAAAGGTCCTGGCCTGTCAACTGCTCCCAAAGAGGCCCTTCTTAAAGTCCTTCCCCCAAAAGGCCCATCAAAGCCCCCACAACGGCTGCCTTCCCTACCTGCTGTCCCTCACCCACACTCACTAATGCTCCTCTCCTCCATCCCTCCAACAAAGAATTCCCCATTCTACCAGTGGTCTGTTCCTCAATCCTTGGCTTCTGATTCATCCCATCCTTCCCCCATTATGACACTTCCTTACTATCCCCTCCCATTTCTATTCCTTAACCACCGTTATCTCCTCCTGGACTTCATTTTGAAGGTCCCATCCTTCCCACTTAAATACACATCCATGCCTCAAACATCCCAGACTGCCTTTTCTACTATGCTTATAATGCCCACAGAACTCTCCTAGCACTCTCTATTCTTATCTCCTAAATAACTGATTATGGGGCATAGATAGGTTGCATAGTGCCTGGCCTGGAGTCAGAAAGATTCACCTTCACAGAGTTCAAATCTGGCCTCAGACACTGGGATTCTGCAACTGGGCAAATCATTTAACCCTCTTTGCCTCAGTTTCCTCATCTGCAAAATGAGCTAACCCACTCCACTATCTTTGCCAAGAAAACCCCAAATGGGGTCACAAGGAGTCAGAAACAACAAATAATTAACCAACCATTTATTTCCCATCACATAGCTCTAAGTTGCACCTGCCACCCCACACCCTATAGACACAGCTCCCAGGCCTGTCCCTCCTAATCTCCCAAATGCCCTATCTCCTCCTACTAACCAACACCATTGCACCAACATACCCTAATACCCTTCCATTCCCAGCACTCCTATATCCTGTGCCCCACCCTTTACTTCTAAAGTTCCATAGCTCCCCACACACACACACACAACCCAATGTCCCATTACTCTTATTCTCCCTAATGCCCATCTCTTCCCACTTCACTCCCAAAGTATAATCTCCCCAAATGTACCTCACCAACAAAATCCAATTGGGCAGTCTGACATGTAGATTTTGGGAGCCTAACATGAACTTTCTTCTGAGAGAGAGAAAACTCAGTCCCTGACTTTCCTCTCACCATCCTCCACTCAAGAGTTGATAATTTATCTGACCCATAATCCCTGGCTTTCCTTCATCTTGATTAACAGCCTAATCTTCCCCTAACTCAAATGACTACCCTAGCCATACCCCACATTAACTGATACTACCTCTAAGTACTCCCCAGTGACTACACCCCCTAAACATTAGTCCTCATAATTCAAAACTGACCCCCCACATTGATTATCACCTCTACTGCCTAATAGACTTCCCTCCAAACTCTGGTCTAACTAACCCCAGGATTTATATTTTTCCCTACTATCACCAATTATATGTTTCCTACACATCCTTCCTCACTTGCTGCTCCTCATAGTTCATAATGACCCCAGGAATTAGCACTTCCAATCCAAACCTTACTTGCCAGACTCCATAACTGACCACACTAATTACCTCAGGGTCAAAGCACCACTATAACACAAAGTTAACTAACTTAGTAATCCTGACCTATGGCCCCCAATTAAAAAAACAATAACTATAACTATAGCCTCCTAAATAGTCTCCACCTGTTAACGAATCCCTTTTAATCTCTACTTCCTATAATTTATAAAAGATATAGGGGACCATCAAATCTATACTTGTCCTGTCCCCCTCCTCCCTGGTCTTCATAACAGCCTTCATAACCACTTCTCCAATGGCTACTTTAACTTACACATGACCCTGGTATTCAACAGCTCATACCCTTCCTGTGGATCCCTTAACACTAATAGCTTTTCAAAGACCCCTGGGTATCTGGCACTCCTTGTAATTACCTGCAGTATTCTGACAGAATGGGAGCTCCCCATTTCTCACAAGAAACTATCCCAAGTACCATCCTTTCCTACAGCCCCCACCCCTCAGGATAGGAGGCTCCCTGGAAACCCCCAAAACTACAGCTCCCCATTACTCACACGGACCTAAGCAAGTGACACCCCATCTCCCATGGATTCCTGTCCCTCAGTATGTACAGCTCCCCACAACAGCCTTGTGGACCAAATTCCCTCCCCCCCCCAAAAAAAACCTATAGCTCATTATGACTAACAATGATTTGAAGCATGGTAAGTGCCACTTGATTTCAGTCCCTGCCTCCCAGTCCTTTGGAGTGCTCCTCAAAGCTACTTCCTAGAATCAATCCTCCCCACAAACCCAACAGATTTCCAGTTCTAAAAAGGAAATGACCCTAATAAACATAAGCCTAACCAGCTCATCAGTACAAACAACCCTCATAATCACGTCGGGCATTGCTCACAAGAAAACTGATCCAGGTAAGCTCTGCAGCTTTCCTGTTGGCCTCTGCCCCTAAGAATGGGCAGTTTCCTATAACTGCCTCTCCTGGAACCATACCCCCCACAAAAGTTCCCCATTGTTTACAAGGAATCGGGTCAAGTAAGCATCATATAATCCCCAAAGTCCTAGAACCTCAATACAAAATAATAAACCCATAATAGCTCCCTTTACAATTCCCAAAACCCTTGCACCCAAGGAGCTGAGGCAGATAGGCAGCCCCCACTCCTTAGTACCAGCAACTCCCCATAAATATTCCCTGGATCTCCAAAACAAAGTTAGACTCTGCTCCCAGGGAGCTGCCTATAAGTATGGCCTCCTTTAGTACCAGGGGTTCTCCATAACTAATTCCTGGATTGCTCCAAACCTTGCTCCAGGGAGCTGAGCCTGGTAGGCATTCCCAATCCCAATCTTCAATACCACTGACTCTCAATAACTTCTTGGCTTGCCTATGCCTGGGAAGCTGACCAGGTGAGCACCCCATCCCGTACCGGGGCTCTCGCCTCTTCCCGGGGATTTGCCTAGGTGGGCACCCCACCCCCGTTCCCGTATGTGCAGCTGCTCTTAACTCCTCGGCTCGCCCCTGCCCGGGGATCTTCCCTAGGTGGGTACCTTACCCCCAAACCAGAGGTTCCCGCTAGCCCCTTCCTAGGGAGTCACCTAAGTGGGCACTCCACCTCATACTAGAGGCTGTCACTCTTCGGCTGGCTCGCCCTTGCTCGGGAGCCTCGAAGTAGGCACTGCCACCCCCACCCCACCCCGTACCAGCGGCTGCCCCTAGCTCCTCAGCTCGCCCTTGCTCTAGGTGGGCACCGCCGGTCCGTAATAGCGGCTGTCCCTAACTCCTCAGCTCGCCTCTGCCAGGGGAGCTGCACCGGGTGGATACCGCCATCCCTGCACCAGAGTCTGCCCCTAACTCCTCGGCTGGTCCCTGCCCGGAAATCTCCAAGTGTGCACCGCCACTCCCTAGGATCAGCGGCCGTCCCTTAACTCCTCTGATGGCCCCAGAGTAGCCAGGTGGGCAGCCCGCCCCGGCTCACCTGGTAGCGCGGCGGCGGACGGTAGAGCAGCAGCAGGAGCGCGTTGAGCGCCGCCACGTACAGCGCCAGCACCGTGCGGGCCTGCAGGCCGGAGCGCGTGAGCAGCGGCAGCACCACCACCGAGGCGCCTAGCAGGAAGGCGGCCAGGCTGAGGCGTGCCTCAGAGCCCAGCGTGGCCGGCGCCATGGCGCTCAGGGCACCGAGAGCAACGGCGCGAGCGAGGAAGAGCGGCACCGGGCGGCGGCCGCGGCCGCCGCTGTTGCCCCGGGAATCCCGCCGGCCCACCGGCCGCGCCTGCGCACTGCGCTACCCGAAGCCGCGCTGTGACGAGAGCTTGCCAGGACTGGGACTCCCCGGCCTGGACGGCGAATTATCGCGAGAATGCCGCCCCCTGCGGGGCCCTGTGGCCTGAATTTGGCGGGAGCTGGGAACGCCCCGCCCCCTCATTCTTCTCCGCCCCACCCCGTCCGCTGGGAAACTCCCCGCCTCTGCAACTTAGAGCTGCCTGGGACCTCAGAGGTGCTGTCCCTCATGAGGCAAACGGGGAGACTGAGGCACAGAGATGAGAAAGGATCCTAAACGTAGAGCTGAAAAGGATCTCAGAGGCCATGTAGTCCAACACCCTTATTTCTGTGGATAAAGCGCCGAATCTGGAATCAGAAAGTCACATCTTCGAGAGTTCAAACCGGGCTTGCGCCACTATTTGTGTGGCCCTGGGCAAGGAAGGGACTTAACCCAGTTGGCCTTAGTTTGGTCATCTTTAAAATGGGCTAAAAGAGGAAATGACAAACCACTCCAGTCTCTCCGCCAAGAAAATCCTAAATAGGGTCATGAAGAGTCAGACACAACTGAAACAACTGAATAATAATCTCATTTTACAGATGGGGAAACTGAGGGCCAAGAAAGGGACTCGGCACAACTACTCTTGGTAGGCGATGTTTCATCACGTTTGACTAAACTAGGTTTTACCAAAGTCAGTTAACAACCCTTTACTAAGGACCCCCTATTTACCAGCCACTGAGCTAAGGGTTGGGTTATAAAGAAAGGCAAAAAAACCAAACAAACCACATAAAACAACTATGTAAATGGGAGTCACGTTCAGAGGAAAGTGATTAGAAAAGAGTAGAAAATGTGGATTTGCAGGGTGTCTGGAAGGCAAAAGTCAAGAGGGAAAGTATTTCCAATCTGGAGCCAATGGGATACAAAGTGTATCTCAAAGAGAGAAAGTAAAGTTAAAGAAACCTAGAAAGGAGTCAGGTTTTGAAAAACCGTAAATGCCAAACAGAGAATCACAGAGTTGACCCTGGAAGCAATAGGAAGCCACTGGAGATTAAGTAGGGAAATGACAGCCAAGCCTCTTTGTTTTAAGAAAAACATTTTGGCAGGTGGAAGAAGGATGGATTGAGGCAGGGGAGATAGCTAAGGCTAGGAGACCAATTTAAAGGCTATTGCCATAGTCTGTAAGTGAGGAAGTGAGGTGATGAGCATCATTGCCTCTCAGCTGCCCTTTAAAGGAAGGTAAAGATCACAAAAGGTTGATGTGGGAACAAGAGCATCCCTGATGGGGGGGGGGGGGAGGAGCAACTAAAATGGGGAGTGAGGGACACCTGAGGAGGTGAGTCATCCAGGTTGCAAGTGTCTGAAAAAGGGATTCAAATCCAAATTTTCCTGACTCCGGTTCCAAAACCCCAAACACTACATTTCCAAATATGAAACCTGCTCATGCCAACCCTCAAACTCCATCACCAGAATTGTCCAGAGATGACTAAGCCCTTAGAAGAAATTCTCCATATCTCAAAATCTAACAGGGGGTCTTCCAGATAAGAGTAAATTAAAGAAGCCAGAGATTATTACCCCTAAACAGCTGAAATTCATGGATTAGGGATCTTTTAGTTTGGAGTCCCAGGCTCCTTTTAAAATGCAAATACAATCTAGTAGAGTTAACACATTAAGCCAAAGATTTGTCATTCCCACTTCAGTGTGGATTAGTTTGATTCCAAATGAGGACAGTTCCTTAGGGTTTTGATAGGTTAGGGAAGAAGTAATTTTGGAGCCTGGGGCACGGAACTGGCAGGCCTAAAGGGATAAAGGGAAAGGAAGACTGCTCAAAGGTATCTGGGGAGGAAGTGGGCGGGTCAAGGAGAAACTTCTCTAGGATATGGAAAATCAGGGCATCCCTCCAGGCTCAACTCTTTTAACCCCGTAGTTTCTTCGGAAAGGAGCAGGAATAACAGAGAAGAAAATATCAAGTTAAAAATACCTTGGGCTTTTCTGGCAAAATATCACAATGTATCCTGGAAGTGAAAAGTCTGTGTTGGACAAAATCAAGAATGAATAATTGTATTTTAAATAGTGTCGTTCTTCAGCTGCGTCCAACTCTTCTTGACTTCATTTGGGGTTTTCTTGACAAAAATTACTGGAAGGATTTACTATTTCTTTCTCAAGTTCATTTTACATCTGAGGAAAAAGGCAAATAGGGTTAAGTGATTTGCCCATGTTCACACAGCTCGTGTTTGAGGCTGAATTTGAAACTAGGTCTTACTAACTCCTAGCTCTGTCTATCTCCACATTTCAACATCAAGACTGATAAAAACAAATATAAAACCAAGAAAAAAATCATTTTTGTTGAATGTCTTCCTGCTTTTAGATCATCATTATCTCCAAATACTCCTCCTTCCCATCCCAACCAAAGAATTACTCTTGTAATAAAGAACAAAATTGGGGTAGGAAGCAATTCTCCTCAATTAGCCAACAGAATATTCTGGGTTCCATATCTATAATTCACTACTTCTCCAATGAAAAGAGGAAGGTGCATATTCTGATTATTCCTTAGAGCCAGGTTTCCACATTTTAATTTTCCAGATGAAGAAACTTGGACCCAGAGAATCTAAATGGCATAGGTGACAGATCAGGGATTTGAACTCAAATCTTCTGATTTCTAAGTGACCATACCCTGCCACCCTGTAAATAAATTTTGAATTGGAATCAGGATATTATAGATTTATTCTTATACATTTCATGTGGATAACCAATTTCTGCCATATAATTTATGAAATAATTACTTGATTTCATCTAAAGGGGCTTTGATTTGAGATACTACATCATGCAGTAGTGGAAGAAAAAGTCTGAATTCTCTTGGGCAAGTCCATTCATCTCTGAACCTCAGTTTCTCCCTCTGTAAAATGAAGGGATTAGTTTACATGGACCTCTTAAGGTCTCTTCCATTTCTAGTTCTGGGACCTTTTCTGGTCCTTTTTCATACTGGAAGTGTGATATGGAACGAGAACTAGGTTTATAGAGACTAGAAGCAATTTCCCAGTTCTCCTACCTACTACCTGGGTAAACTTAGGCAAGTCACTTTTCTAGGAGTCTGCCCCCACTTCTCTTAGAAGGTTGAACTCATCATAAATTTTAGAGCTAGAAGAGAAGGAACAGAGGAGGAAGAAGAGATATTGGATGGTTAAGTAAGATCGGATTTGAACTCATTTCTTCCTTATTTGCGGTACAGCTCACTACCCACTGCACCATCTTGTGGCCTATAACATTCTTTGCAGCTCTACATCCTATCAGGCTATGAAGAATAATACGCTTTCAATAATAACCCTGTAGTATTTCTATCTGACACCCAAGAGGGTAGTTTGAATTCCTCTTGCAAAATCTAGACTTTGAAGTCTCAGGGTATTTCCCTTCAGCATTAAAAAGATTTCTGAATATTGAGTTTCATAAACTGACTTTCTTTCTCTGGAAAAAAAATAATTAAAATTTATCTATTTTCAAGATTATGACCAGTGTGTCCAAACTCATCTAAAAGTTCTTTCTTTTATCTAAATCTAAAATTTCCATCCACAATGACACATGTAAAACCCAGTGGAATTATTCGTTGACTATGGGAGAGGGGTGGGAGGAAGGGAGGGAAAGAACATGAATTTTGTAACCATGGAAAAATATTCTAAATTAATTAATTAAGCAAATAAACTTAAATAAAATAAAATTTCCATCCATCTCTGGACTGTAATGAACGAAATACTTTACTATATAGACTCCTCCTAGGACCTGCCCAAATGACTTTCCCTTTTAAATCTGGATGCAGTGCTGAACACTAGAGGGAGCTCATGGGCTGTTCCATCAGCACTGACCAGGATCAGTTTCAGAATCCAAGTCCCACTCCTAAACTGCAAGTCCAGGCAAATCCATCATTTGCATTTGCTAATTTGCATCTGTACTGAATGCTTTCTTTCTCTCTGTGGTGTTCTCCCCAGGAGTTGTTCTGGCCAGTGAACCTGTGGAATAAAAAGTTATTCAAATGAAACAATTAGATTCTGGGCAGAAACTGCTGTCTCTCTCAAATTCTCTCAGGCACAGTAGCTTTATAATCCCCTCTAAAGAAGGAAACAAGGAAGAGAAAACATCTGGAAGAGGCAGAGTCTAAGAAAAGCAAAGTTTTCTTTTAACGAGAGAGAGAGAGAGAGAGAGAGAGAGAGAGAGAGAGAGAGAGAGAGGGAGGGAGGGAGGGAGGGAGGGAGGGAGAGGGAGGGGAGAGAGAGAGAAGAGAGAGAGAGAGAGAGAGAGAGAGAGAGAGAGAGAGAGAGAGAGAGAGAGAGAGAGAGAAAGGGAGAGGGAGAGGGAGAGGGAGAGAGAGAGAGAGAACTAATATTTGTCTGCTGGCTAAAAATAAAACTATTCAGTGCCTGGCCCTTAGAAAGAACTTAATTTTTTTTCATTCATTTACTGTTTGTGGATTGTATGATGGAATTTTTTTAAATGGTGTGACCATTTTACATCTAAATACATTTTATGGTCTTAGATGTAACAAGCCTATTTTAACTCAGCTGGAGAGGCAGTGACCTAGGAGATTCAAAACTGACCTCACAGAAAGGAAGACCTCTGTGTTCCAATCCAAAGTGATTTTATCACTCTGTGCAAGTCTCTCAACTTTTTAGTGCTCTAAGCAAACTTCTGAGGCTTCCAAAGATAGAGATGGTGCCAACTTGCCTCCTAAAAGAAGTTCCTTAGACCAATGAAGTCACAGGTCCATTCCATATCCTAACTCAGTTGAAGTGCTGTCTTCTATATGGAGCCTATCCTGATCCACCCCCACCCAGCTATTGTTGTTGTTAATTTGTTTTCAGATATGTCCAACTCTTTGTAACCCCATTTGAAGTTTTCTTGGCAAAGGTACAGGAGTGATTTTCCATTTCCTTCTCCAGCTCGTTTTACAGATGAGGAAACTGAAGCCAACAGGGTTAACTGACTTGCCCAGGACCACAAAGCTAGAATGCATGAGACAAAATTTAACTAACAGGAAGACGAGTCTTCCTGACTCCAGTCCCAGAACTCTGTCCACTGTGTCAACTAGCTACCTAACTTTTAGTATCCCCAAAATATCATAGGTGCTGTCTCCTCCACCAGCTAGTTTGTGGTTCCTCCAGGGTAGAAATTGACTCACTTTTGACTTTGTGTCCTCAGGGCTTTGATAAGTACTTAATCTATGTTTCCCTAAATAGTTTGAACAAACTTTTTTTTTTTGAGAAATTTTATTGGGGTGATAGGGAAAAGACTGAGGAAAATGTTGGAGAAAAGCAAATCACTAATTGTACAGTATTGGGAGGTTGGGGGAGGAACAATATCACTTTTCTTTTTCATTTGAATCTGAATGTTATGTTCTGGGAACTGCTGCCTAGGAGTAAAAAGGCTCAGAAAAGAGATTCCTTTCTCATGCAGGAATAAACCTTTAACACCTACCTCCCAGTCCAGTTGCAGTCAACATTCCTCTGCTGAATCTGTGCTTTCCTGCGTTAAAGGGATTTGTCTTGGACTTTAAACAGATTCAGCACAACTTTTACAAATTGACTTTTTTTTTCTTTAAAAGGTCTCTCCCTATTGTAAACTGAGCTGAATAAAATTGATTCACTGTCTATTTTTGCTTGTATGTAATGAGTTAGGCATTCATAGATTTAGACCTAGAAGAAACCTTAGAGCTCTTCTGATCCAATCTATGGTACAAAGGAAGAAAAATTAAATGATGAAGGCTTGAAGGTTTCACACGGGTAGAGATTAATCGATTCAAACCCAGGTCCCCTGACTCCTAGTGACTTATTTTTTTTTTTTTTCATTTAGCACCCAAGAGAGTTAGCTTAGATTTAACCTCCTAGAATATAAATTCAAAGTTATTGAATTAAAACAAAATTAAGAGGGCAGCTAGGTGACTCAGTATATTGAGAGTCAGGCCTAGAGATGGGAGATCTTGGGTTCAAATCCTAGCTGTATGACCCTGGGCAAGTCACTTAACCCCATTTCCTAGCCCTTACCACTCTTCTGCCTTAGAACTGTATAAGACTTTGATTGCTTTTTTTTCCACATCATATTCATTTCTGAATATACCCCTTCTCTCCTTTATCCCATAAGCCTTCTAATTGAAACAAAGATTTGTTTTTTAGTTAAGCAAATCATTTTTACTTTGTCTAATAGCATATATAGGATTCCACACCTGTATTCCTCCACCTGTCCAGGAAAGAAGTAAGGTCTATTTTTCTCTTCTTTGAAGCCAATATTGATCATTACAGAATTATACAGTGCTCAAGATAACTAAGTAGTGGGCACGGCTTCTTTAGGGATACATCTCAAACCCCTAAATTGGATCATAGTTAACAAAGGGCAAATCAGCCTCATTTAAACTATTGCCGAAGATACTTCAGCCTTTAAAAAGCCCTTTCTCTTTAGGAAGATTTCTTCCTTCAACTAGGAGTTATTCAGCCTCTTTTACCCAGATATTGTTTCCATCTGAAAGCCATGCTCCTTGTTTGTATTGTATAACCTCTCTAGGGCGGGGCCAGTTGGGTGTGATTGCAGGATTTCCAGGGAATCCTGTTTTCTCTAAAATGTAGCTCTTTCTCCTTTTTTCTTCTATTTTGCCTTCAGTGAATGCCAGTCCCTCATCTAGAAAACTGTGTAAATGATGCGGAATTTATAAGTGCTTCAGCCCAAAGTGCATAAGTTCCAGCTGAACAAAGGGGTCCCGGGTAAATATTTAGAGATTAGAGCCAGCTGGAGATAGATACAAAAGCCTGGGACAATGGGGTTCTTTCTCAATGCACTCTTTCCAACTCCAGCAAAGCCCGTGCAGTATTCCGGCACTTACTTACTGCAGGGCCCAACCCCATTGTGTTTCCTCAAGGGTCCTTTGACTGTCAAACTCGTTTGTAGTCCAAACCAAACTAAAGAGATTTAAACAACTGTGGCCTCTCTAGACCCATCTGGAGACAATTGACTGAGTTATTTAAGCGCATTTGCTGTATCCCAAAAGTTAATTACTCCTAGGAATCACTTAATTCCTCTTTGAAATATATCTGCAAAGGATGAATTCTTGAGCACTGGGGGAATAATATCACTGATGGACAGCAAAGAGCCCACCAGTTAACTTTCGTTTAATCACCCTTGACTGGATGACACCCCTATGCCCTAAGAGATCATTGTGATGGTAGGGCTAAGAATATTGCCAGGGGCCAACAGACTTTGATTCCCCTTTCTCTTCTTGGTTCAACTTTCTCTGAAATTTCTTTTTTTACTTACAAAGGACAAGAGTACAACAGAGGAACAAAATGGTCACTAAAATGCATTATAATAGCTGACATTTATATAGCACTTTAAGGCTTACGAATGACTTTACTTTCAATTCAACAAACATTTATTAAGTGGCTACCAAATGCCCGTCACAAAAAAAATAAGAGTTCTTCAATCTCAGGGAGATTACAGTCTATTGGGGGTGGGAGTAATGGGGGAAGGAACACCAAGTGTACACTGACAAGTAAATACTACATATATACTGTAAACCTTAAAATTCCTTAGACTTATAAATGTTGGAAATTTGAAATTTCCAACATTTATAAGTCTAAGGAATTTTAAGGTTTACAATACATAGTAAATTTAAGGTCACGAGTGGAAAGAGGACTGATAATCCTCCCATTATCTCACCTGATCCTCACAAAAATGGTCATTATTATGTCCATTTTGCAAATAAAAAAACTGAGACTCAAAAAAATAATGCATGACAGCTAGCATTCAAACCCAGGTTTCCTGACTCAAGCTCATAAAATCATAGGATCATAGAATTAGAGCTGAAAGAGATCTTGGAGCACACCCAAGTCTAACTTTCTCACTTTTCAGTCTATGTAGACTAATTATGTGATTAAAATGTAGATATTCTTTATTTTTAAACCCTTATCTTCTGTCTTAGATTCAATAATACTAAGGGTTGATTCTAAGGTAGAAGAGCAGTAGGGATTGGGCAATAAGGAATAAGTGACTTGCCTAGGGATACATAGCTAGGAAGTATCTGAGGTCAGATTTGAACCTAGGACCTCCTGTCTGTAGGCCTGGTTCTCAATCCACTGAGCCACTCAGCTGCCCCCAAATATAGATATTGTTTAACAGTTAATTCTCTGCATTTTGTTTTATTTTAAATATAAAATTATTTCATTTTTTCAAAAATGTTTTTCCATGATTCCATGATTCATGTTCTTTCCCTCCTTCCTTTCCTCCCTCCTCCCAGAGGTGACAAACAATTCTACTAGGCTATACATGTATTATCATTCAGTGCCTATTTCTAAATTATTCATTTTTGTAACAGAGTAATCTTTTAATACCAAAACCTCAAATCATATACCCATATAAACAAGTGATAAATCTTTTTTTCTTCTGGATTTCTTCTCCAACCATTCTTTCTCTCAAAGTGGATAGCGTTCTTTCTCATCAGTCCCTAGGGATTGTCCTGGATCACTGCACTGCTTTTAATGGCAAAGTCAATTACATGTGATCATCCCACAATCAACATTTTATTTTGAATGATCTATTTTTATCATCTTTATTTCCTTTGTTCCTGTTTCCTATTTTTCCCTTCTCTCTTCTCAAGAGCCAACCTCTATAATGAAGCATTTAAAAGTGGGGTAGGGGGAAGGAACAGGGTCTCAAAACTACAACAACATCCATCAAGACTAACATTATATGTAGTGACCACTTCAATAGTCCACCACCTTTCAGAGCATTTTCAAAAAACTGGTATATGATTATGATGGAATACAACTGTCATAAGAAATGATCAGTAGTTTTAGAAAAACATAGTAAGTCTTGCATGAAATAATGCAGAGTGCAATTGTCAGAACCAATAGAGCTTTGTATACAGCAACAGCAATAATGTTGGAAGAATAATTGTGAATGACTAAGCCAGCTTGAGTAATATGATCATTCCTATAAACTATGAAGGACTCAGGAAGGAAGATGCTATTCATCTCTAAAGAAAGAACTGATGTGGGGGAGTATACATTATATGCTTCCCTTATGCATTTGTATACAATGTTTTCCTTCTCTAATGTGGGATTGGGAAGGAAGAAGGAAGACAACTCAGATCTCAAAATGTAACAAAGATAAATAAGTAAAAAGCTACAACTGACATCAGTTTTCTTCCTTAAAAACAATAAGGGTAACATCAAGATTATTTTTCTCTCTTAAATAAGAAAAGGGCAAGTTTCCCCAAAGGTTCTCTGCGTCAAATGTGTTCTATTTCCTATCTCACTCTGGGATCACAATATAAAAGATGAAAAACATCAGGCAACCTACATTAGAGGTTGCATAAGCAGCCATGTCTAAGTTTATCACTCTACTTCCCTACAGTCAGGGTCTCTGACCTTCTCTGCTCTCACACTCAAGCTGAGTAGTGGGGGAGGATGTGGCCTGTTACAACTTTCACACCTGCCTCCTAAAATAATTGCCCCAGGGTCTTTGCACATAAGTGGACCCCTCTGCAGGAATCTAACAGCTTCCTGAAACTGGGAAAAGAGGAAGCTGCCTTGTTCCCAGCACCAGAAATAAGTATCCTAGAGCCCAAAATTAGGGAAGGGAAGATAGACCTCTCCAAAGGCAAAGGGAAGGCTCTAGAATTAGAGATTTTGTCTAACTCTGAATTCTTTTAAAATCATTTTACCCACAAATGAGCATTTTAGAAATGCACACATCAATGGTTAGGAAGCTGTTGACCTAGAAAAGGGACCAAAATGACTGGTTGCCAATTTCTACAGTCCCATCCAAGTCACAGTGTGAAGGGAAGTGGGAATGACCATTAGAATTCCATAGAAAAGGGGACATCTGGGTAAGTCAGTGGATGGATAGCCAGGCCCAAAGACAGGAGGTTCTAGGTTCAAATCTGGCCTCAGAAACTTCCTAGCTGTGTGACCCTGGGCAAGTCACTTAACCCCCATTGCCTAGCCCTTACTACTCTTCTGCCTTGGAACCAATACACAGTATTGATTGTAAGGTAGAAGATGAGGGTTAAAAAAATTCCATAGAAAAGTTCCAGGAACTTTATTTCAGTTTTTCAACTAAAAAAAACATTTTTTAAAAGTCCATTAATTAAGTTTCCGAATGTGTTAGCAGCAACACTTCTCACCAAAAACCTAAAAATACATCATCTGGCAACCAGGTCATTTTCTAGCGTTATTCATATTTCTGCATGCTGGCTCCTTTCTTTAATATCTTTATCCTAATTTATTTCAAAGGAAGTGTGCTCAGAGCTCACTAAAAAGCTAAGGGAAGGAAAGACAGGAGGTGTATATTATTAATGAAGGCATCATATTTCCAGAAGGCTGTGGGCAGCAAAGACAAGAGGAGTATGGGAAAAGAGAAGTAGCTTTAGTGGAAAAGGGAAAGTCATACCTAGGGCCCAAGTTAGACCTTCTTCCTAGCCTGAGCATTGAGAGGGAGAACAAAAATTGTAGATGGGGGCTGGGTTTGGAGAACTGAACCTTCTGCCAAAGAAAGACCCAGGGTTTTGTCAAGATGGGTTGGCTGGGCCAACCTGCCCAGCAAGTCTCTAAGGGTCCCAGGCTGCAGGTCTGGATGGGGAGGTAAAGGGGAGGAGGGAGGGGGAAGGCAGGGAATACATGGCAGGCACATTAAGTAGACCAGGGCTTGGAGCGTGAAGCTGAAGAGAATAGTCCTGAAGCAGCAGAGGCCAGGGGCTTGCCTCCTGCAGCCAGAGCAGAACATTGCGCATTAGTGACATTTTTCGGTCAATTTTCCACCGTTTAAAAGTGACTTTACCACCCACATGAACCAACACTGCTCCAGTGGGGACCAGGGGAAGCAAGAGGCCTAGTGCAGGGGGAAGCCTTTTCTTTCCTGTCTCTCAAAGAGCTTAGAGGAAAGGCTGGTGGTATTAAATATTACATAGAAAAGCTGGGGGGGGGGGGGGGCAGGAAGAGGACACCGGAAGGCAGGCAACTAGGAGGCCCAGTGGATTGAGAGCCAGACCCAGAGACTAGAGGCACTGGGTTCCAATGTGGCCTCAGACACTTTTTAGGTGGGTGACCCTGAATAAGTCACTTAATCCTCATTATCTATCCCTTATTTATTTATTTATTTATTTGCCTTAGAACCAATACTACACAGAATTGATTCTAAGATGGAAGGTGGGGCAGGGTAGAGGGGGGGAGGAGGAGGAAGAGAGAGAAGAAAGAAAGAAAGAAAGAAAGAAAGAAAGAAAGAAAGAAAGAAAGAAAGAAAGAAAGAAAGAAAGAAAGAAAGAAAGAAAGAAAGAAAGAAAGAAAGAAAGAAAGAAAGAAAGAAAGAAAGAAAGAAAGAAAGAAAGAAAGAAAGGAAGGAAGGAAGGAAGGAAGGAAGGAAGGAAGGAAGGAAGGAAGGAAGGAAGGAAGGAAGGAAGGAAGGAAGGAAGGAGAGAGAGAGAGGAGGAGGAGGAGGAGGAGGAAGAGGAGGAAGGAAAGAGAAAAAGAAGCTTTAGGAAGGAAGACTAGAAGGAAAAAAGACTATGTAAGAAAAAAGAAAAAAAAGACGATGTTCGGTGTAAAGAAAGAGTGCTGGAAACCTGGATAGTTGGTGCTGGAGAAAGAGCTCTAGTAGCATATAAACTTCTTGAGTACGGAGTGTATTTTAGATTTTCCCTCTGATCGTTGAAGCACACACGAAGAATCTACTCAAGAGTCAGAAGAGTACCCAACAACCATCTAGCTTAACTCCTCTTTAAAGATGAAGAGGTTGGGTGATTTAATGCAAGTTAATGACATAGGTAGCACGTGGCAGGGCTCCAGGCTGCCTCCTCCGAACCTCGTGCAAATCTATGGAATTGGACTGAAAAAGGCTTTCACTCACCTTTTGCCTAGTTCTTGTTGGGGATGGAGGGGGGTGTTTGGGGGCGGGACGCGAGGGAGGTTTGACTCCCCGGAGGTGTGGCGAAATGCCATAGCTAGGGGCCACTTTATGGGAGCACTAATTCTGGAATGGGGGTTAGAGGAGTGCCCTTCCCTGCTCCACCACCCCACCCCCGCCCTCAAAGGCCTCGTGACTGAATTGCCCCTGGGCCCTCAAGCCCCTGCTGTGCTGAGAGAGGCGCTTAACAAGGACCATTCGGTTGCTAATGGGCCCTGAGCCTGAAAGCTCCATTGGACCCCTAGAGGTTTATGGGGAGCGAGCTGTAATTAGAGGACAAATTACCCCCTGCACCATCCTCTCTTGGCCTTAGAGGGAAGGGAAAGGGAGGAGCAGCCTTTCCTCTTAACTTTCAGAATGGGGAGAGGGGAGCAGCCAAGGAAATAGTCCCACGCCTTCCCACCCCCCCACCCCACCCCCCCCCCCCCGGGTTCGAAGAGGAGGAGCGCAAGGCTAGGGGTTTCATAGCAGCTCGCCGCAGCCTCTTCCCCAACAGCAGGAGGGCTGAGAGGAGGTGTGGGGGTGCGGGCCTCTCGGCAGTCCAGATGTTTAGCAATTCAAACCCCTGGCCTACGTCAGGCGCCTCGTGTTTGACCACAAAGGCCGAAGGCTGAGACTGCCTTTGTGGACACCACACAAAGGAGCCTTTCCCACCCCCATTCCCAACCCCCTCCTCCCCTTGCCCGGGCCCCTTTTAGGGGCGGCTTCTTAACACTCGGCTACCCCCAGTGTCCTGTTAATCCGGGCAGTCCTTTGTGCCGCCGGCCCTCGAGCCCGCCCGCCCGCAGACTCTTTTGTCTCGGGCCGCGGCCACAAAGGCTTGAACAACTTTGCGCCTAGTCCATAGAAATTCTCCGGGGCCTGGAGTGCGACCCGGCTCATCAAAGCGGCTGGACACGTGCCTGGGGCCTCCTCCTTGCCCGCTACCTGCTTAGGCCCAGCTCTCCCCGCTCAGGCTCATTTCCCTGGCCCGGTCCGACCCGGCCAGGCCCCTTGGCCGGGGCTCAGGGGCCCCCAGGGGAGAATGGGAGGGAGGCGCGGGGAGCAGCCGGCGGGGCTGAAAGGCCGGAGGGCGGTGCCGCGATTTTCCACGCTGTGAGGTGCAGTCCTGCCTTGAGAAGGCCTGCAGGGAGAAGGGGCCCCAGGGGTAGACAGGCCCCATCAATATCCCGACACGACCAAGCAGGGAGGGCCTGGGAGGAGGGGGCAAGTTGGGGATCCCTGCGAAGTCCCAGATGCGCGAGCTGGCCTCGGATCTCTGCTTCAAGTCTCCCACCCCACACTCCCTGCGGCCTCTTCGTGGTTGGGCCATTTCCTCCCCTGCTCTTCCTAGTCAAGTTCTCTCTGGCCTGGCCAGGTGGGGTGGGGAGGAGCTAACACCGTGGTGGCAGGCTGGAGAAACCAGAGATGCGTGGATTGGTGCCCCCTCATTCGATCCTGAATTTCTCAATACCTAGTCTAATCCAATGGGTATATACTCAGGGGCAGGTAATGCACGGAAGAGGCATGTTGCCAGGCCCCATCCTTGACAGGAATGCTCTTCCTTCTCACTTCCGCCTTTTGACCTTTCTTAGTTGCTTCCTTAAAGACTCAGTCCAAAAGCCACCTGTTGGCTGGAGACCTTTCCAGGTAATCCCTTCCTCTCCGCTGCCGCCTTCTTTCTAAGGCTATCTTTTATCTACTTGGTATGTATTATGTTTATATGTATATTATAAATACATAACATATATACAAAGTGTTTTTAAGTTTATATAGAGCTTAAAAGTGTACGAGGACTTTTGGGACACGTATATCTTTCCTCCATTAGAAAACAAGCTTCCTGAGGGCAGAGACTATCATTTTGTGCTGAGCTCAGGGTCTTGCACATAGCAAGAGCTTGATAATGGTGTTTTCATTTTCTTCGGGGTACGGTGAAAAGATTCCTGGATTTGAAGGCAGAAATCCTGCATTCAAATTCTGACTGCTAGGAAATACAAAAACAAAGGCTGGAGATAGAATGACTTGTATGGGTGACAGCAAGTGCACCTGGATCATGGAGAGAGGGCTGGGAAGAATGGAGTAAGAGGAATAGCCAATTCACCTGCCTGGCTTTGGTCCCTTCTAGCTCAAAATCTAGGATTTTATTAAATTATTCCTATTATCCAGATGAGTTGGTAGTCCTGGAATTTCTAAGTTTGGGAAAGTGGTAAGCAAGCTAAAATATGTTTGCATATTTATAATGCATCTCTTATTTCATTTGCTTCTCAAAGTCTTGCTAAATAGGTACCATTATCATCCTCATTTTACAGAGCCAGAAACCGAAGCACCTGTCCTTTGTGTCTGAAGTGGGATTTGAATTCAGATCTTCCTGGCTCTCCAGCATCCACTAGGTCCCCTTTATGGACTATCCAAGCTAATTTAGGAGAGGCTCTTTACCTGGATGATTAATTGTGGTTAATATTACTTTTAGGTAACTGGAGTTCATAATGACTAGACTAACAAAGAGCAGAAGGGTTTCAGCATCACAGGAGGAGGGAATAAGAGCAAGGATGAAATTGTGGATCTCTTAAAGTTTGGAATATATTCCTAGAGAGTTTTTTTTGGGGGGGGTATACATACACCATTTCCCTACTGGGCTTCCAGGTTTCCTTGAACCCTGCTCCCACAGGCTTAGTAACCAATCGTCCTGCTCTTATTTATCATTGTGGGATTCCAGAAGAAAATTGTTAGGTTCTGTGGGGGGTTTTGATTACTTGTTGGAGGCTGCATTGTTACCTACTACTCTCTTTTCAAAAATCAATAAGTATATACACACTATACTCCAGGAAGAGGCAGGTTAAGTGTATAAAGTGTATATTAGTAGGTTAAGTGTATAAAGAACTATACTCAATCAGGAGGATCTGGTTTCAAATTTCTGTCTCTGCCACATACCGTTGGCTGGACAATCCTGGGGCAATTTGCCCTCAGTGCCCTGGGTGATTCCCTGAAACTCTAAATTGCAGAGAAGTTGCCAGTCCGAATTGGAAGAGGGAATTTCTTTTGGGGGGGGGAGTTTCCTATCCCAGTGAAATCCCAGACTTGGGTTTAAAAAAATGTGGGGAATCAAGAAACTTTCTGGGGTAGTTAATATGGATACACCAGGTCTGGAGTGGACAGGACCTAAGTTCAAATCTGTAATCAGACAAGTCATAGCTGTGTGATCCTGGGCAAGACATTTAACCCTGATTGCTGTTCTTCTGTCTTAGAACTGATACTAAGATGGAAGGTAAGGGTTTGAAAAGAAAAGAAACATTCTACCATTTGAGGGATACAATATGTTCACATAAGTAAATACCCCTAATAATACCATATAGAGAGAGATTAGCAAGGGTCCAGTCAAGGCCTCTTCTAGATGATGACCCTGGAGCTAAGACTTGAAGGGCCTTAGAGTTTCTAAAATGAGCAGATGAAGAGGACAAAGACAAAGGAGGCAGGAATGGAGGACTGTGGACTAGCAGCAACAAGTAGGCCAGTGCAATCGGAGCGGACATATTGCCCTGGGTAGCAGGAATGAGGCAAACCTTCCTTGGAGCCAGAGGAGCGCATAGAATAACCTTGGAAAGGGGAGAAAGGGGGAGTGGCTCTAGAAATGAGGGGAGATGAAGATTGATAAGTGTCTCTGTTCAGCTAACAGGAGGTGATGATAGAATCCGTCACAGGCCAAATAGGTACCCAGGGGCGGGGCTCAAGCTGGGGGAGGAGGGTTGAGCGCAAAGGTGTGGAGAGAAGTGAGATGGGGGCAGGGGTGGCTTGTTTTGAATACAAACTGCTACCTCCTGTGTCCTCATTTTGAGCTCTCAGGAAAGTGGGCTTGTGCTGGGGCATTTGATCCTTTTGTCTTTGCGGTCTGGGGTGTCTTTTAAATCGCAAAACGGGTTCCATTGAGCCGTGTGAAAGGCCTCGTTACAGGGGGAGCTAAAGGCACAATAAAGCAATCACGGGAGGACAAATTACTGAGAAAGAGAGAGGGGCTCTCCTGGGCCTGCCGTCCTCAGATGGGAACTACTGAGAGCCAGGAAGACAGATGTGTCATTGTGTCCCCCATTCGTTCCCCCCGGGGTGCAGACCAGAGTCCGCGCGCTGGTACCGATACGCAGTCAGCAGATCCTGAGAGTCTGACAAGGGAAGCTCAGTGAGGCAGAGAGATATGGGAGTCATGCCTGTTATCGCTCCTTACCCCCACCACCCTTAGACCCCTTGCTAATTTTCGGCCGTGAATTCAGCGAGTTTCTACCCTCCTCCCTGGCCCTACACTTAGAAAATAGCCAGGCTTGTTAGCTTCTGGAGCCTCCTACTTCGGTCCCTTATCCTGAGGAATGGATCCCGGTCTAGAGGGGAATCTCTCCGGACCCGCTGCCACGGGCTCAGAGAAAATGGGCGACCTAAAAGGAACTCATCCCCAAGAGAGTGTGCATGGGACATTTTAAAGAAGCCAGCCCTAGAAAAATCCCGGGCCTACCACACACACATCCTGCTACCCACCCGTACACCCGTACACGTGGAGCTGGGAGTGAGGGAGAAGGATTTCTGGCGTGGGCGTACCCGCAGCGGTTAACCTGTCTGTATAGTGTAGACGCCCATAATGGCACTCCGGTGGTCAATTAATAAATTAGCATCTATTAAAAAACTTCAGGCACTGTGCTAAACTTTAAAAAAAGTTTACAAAAAAGAAAAGGGGGAGTTCCTGCTCACAATCTAATGGAGGAAACAGTATGAGAGGAACCATGTACAAAGAATACACGTACACGCGATAAATTGTGGGTATTCTCAGAGGGAAGGCACGAAGATTAAGGAGTACTGGGGGAAAGCTGCTTGCACAAGGTGGGATTTTAGTTGAAACTTCCAGGAAGTAAGGAGGTAGGGCTGAGGGAGGAGACTGTCCCTGGCAACTGGGACAGCCCCTAACAGCGCCGGAGGCAAGTTGGCCACATTTCCCTCATTTCCAAGGCCCTGGGCAGCAGGCCCAACCATTTCCCTCACGCTGCCACAAACGTCTTTCTCAGGCTTGCGACAGGAGCGGAAGCCTATGAATATTTTGCCCAGGGAGGCCGCGTTCTGGGAGGGTGTTGGGCCCCAGCTTCCCGGGTAAGGACACCTGCAGGCGGCAGGTCCGGGCCTTGCACGGTTTAATGAGACATATGTTATTTTATGTCTCAGTTAGGAGCGGGGAAATTGGGCCTTTCCCGGGCTTTGAATTACCAGAGGCAGAAAATTGCTTTATTGTCAGGACATTAGGGTTACTAATGCAGCGTTGCGGGCGCGGCCGGACCGTGAAGCCTCGGGAGAAAGGACTGATTCGTGGCCTCTATTGGCATCTTCATCTCGGCTCCGCGGGGGCTGCGCTCTTCGGTCACAGTCATTATCCACGGCCATTCCTTCACCGACAAAGTTCGGCAGGACGCGCTTTGCTGGAAAAGGGGCCTCTGGTCACAGAGAGACAAACTGCTTCCACGAGCCCCGAGCCCCTCAGGCTACCCTCTCCCCAGCCAGCCTTTAGCTTCTTGGAGTGGATTCCCAGGGTGACTTCCCTAGCAAAGATGAGCAAGTGAGTCACGGGGTGGCGTGAGGAAGGCCAAGGAGACTGAGTCCTCCCCACTGGAGAAAGTCCTATTTCAAATCGGCCAGTGGGCAGCTGGCCGCCAATCAGCTAAGTGTCCCAGCCTGTCATACGGTCTTTCCCTCCCTCTTTTCCTTCCTCCCGCTCTCCCTCTATTGCGCCCCCCCCCTCACGGGGGGCGGAGGGCCAGGACCAGAGAGCGGTATTGACATGTAAAATAAGGGCCCCCTATAAAGGCTGGGCATTCCTGTGCTAGTCGCGAGGATCCCATTGCCGCTGCATAGAGCCCAGGAAGAGGATGGTCACCGATTCAGCGTCTCGAGGGAATCTGGCCGTGTGCAGCTTCCGAAAGGTCTTTGGGATCTGGGGGTGTCGAGACATATGATCCCAAGGGAGGTGGGGAAAGGGACCCAGGCTTCCCAACAACGTAATAACTAGGGCTTCTCCGGTCTCCCCAGATATCCAAGCCACTAATGGAAAAGAAGCGAAGAGCGAGGATCAATGTATCCTTGGAGCAGCTGAAAACGCTGCTGGAGAAACACTATTCGCACCAGGTAAGTTAGGCATGAGGCCCAGTCACGGGCGTTGCAGCTGCGGGGAGTCTGAGCGTGATCTGGGAAGTGGCTGGACGTTCCCCAGCTAAGTCTCTGCCTCTCGATCCCGGTCTGTTCGCAGATCCGTAAGCGCAAACTGGAGAAAGCAGATATCCTGGAATTGAGCGTCAAATACATGAAAAGTCTGCAGAATTCTGTTCAAGGTGGGTATGAGACAAGAGGCCAGGGGCGGGCTGTAGAGGGTCAAAGGGGCACAGCAAGGCTGGGTGTACCCGCGAGGAGAATTCAGTAGGCATCTCCCTAAATTCCTCAAACTCCTCCCCTCTCTCATTTTCTCTGCTCTCCTCTTCTCCCTCCCTCCCTCCTTCCTGCAAGCCCGCACCTCCGGGAAGCAGGCCTCTCAGGCTCTAGAATCTCATTCCTGCACTCTTCCCTCAGGTGTTCCTCCAGTGTTCACCAGCGCCGAGTACCAGGCAGGCTTTCGGAGCTGCCTCCACGGGGTGAGCCAATTTCTGCGGCGCTCTGAGTCAAGCTACAGTCTGCCTTGCCACCTGCTGCAAGAACTCGCCCACGTCGGCCTCCAGGCAGGCACCCAGGGCTTCAGTACCACGGACAGCACCACTCCAATTTCTAACCCTGAGGCGCAGTCCCCGGGCTTCTCCAGAAGCTCCGGGGCGGCGGAGCCTTGGGGATCTTCTCCCTCGGCCAGCACCCTGCGGCCATCTAGACAGAGGCTTCTCCTTCCTACTGCAACCCCCACCGCTATCCCCACCAACCCTCCCGAGAGTCCCCAGCCGGAAGTCCATCGGAACAGCGCCTCTGCAGAGAGTGGCAAAGGGCAGAACGTGTGGCGTCCTTGGTAACCAACCCTATGCCCGCGTCCGGCTGGAAAAGAGAACTGTATGCCCAGAGCTGACCAGAGCGGCAGTTGGAGGGCGGCAGCCTCGGAGTATTGATACCTGTAGGAGCTGTCGATTCTCTGCTCTGGGTAACTGCGGGAGCACTGGCTTTGATGTCCTTTTCTTCTCTCCGCCCCTCGGGGAGCTGTATTAAGAGAGCATTTTGACTTCGGGCTGGAGAAAGGAAAAGCCTCAACTCCCACTTGTGTATAGGCTATTTGTTAGGCGCTATTTAAAAAGAAAAACAACCAACACAGAGTAAATTCTCCTGTTTGAGGGTCCTTCCGTTGCAGGGACGGTGGAGAACTGGGATACAAAGATAACTCCGGCTTTGAAGGGGGGAGAATAAGCTAGAAATGTCTCCAGGAAAACGTCCCAGGTACTCCTGGAGGATCCTCAGCAAGCTCAATTCTAAACCCCAGTAGCAGTTTAGCCATCTTTCCCTTCTCAGCGTTTGTACATTTCCTGCATGTGAAATAAATAGAATCACCGATTTGTCTATTGGTCTGTATCTGTATGGCTGGGCATTCCACCATGTCGCGGACTCATCTGGGTTTCAAGGGTGTAGACAGGCCCCTCCCACCTTCTCATCTCTTCTGGACTCCCAAAAGGGTGGAGGTTAATATTCAGTTACCTTTACACTGTGCTGGGTGGTCTAAATGATTTGCCAGACGGAAACATAAGGCCTGTCATAGGATTCACCATCCCTTCCATATATTCTTACAAAGAAGAAGGGGCTTACAATCTTTTATCCCAATCACCCCAAACCCTAGGTACCGAGTCTCTCTGGTCTCTTCCCCTAAAGCAGATAGAGGCAAAAGCACTCTCCTTATAAATTCCGATTATTCCTGATATCAGGTGGGAGTGTGTGGGAGGGAAGAGGTTCTGGCACTGGGAAGCATCCCTGCACCTTTTGGCCCTAGATAGTCCATGCTTCTTCCCCCTCCCCCAAAGTGGGGAGAGGGTAGCTATGGGAAGCTGACTCTTTGGCAATAGCCCAGAGCAGACCCCTCACAGCGAGGAGAATTGCTGCCCCGCCTCTTCATCCATTCAGCTGCCCCAGACTTTTGGTTCCCACCAGCACAAAGCCAACTCCAGCCCCAGCCTCCTACCCCCAGACCGGTTCAAACTAAGGGCTCCGCCCCTTAAACCCCACCATCTCCTCAACCCCCAACTCCCAGAAGCTTGACTGAAAATGGCTTCCCAAATGTGCTTTGCCACCCTGAAGAGGAGGAATAGCTAAGAAAGAGGGTCTTTAGAATACAGATGGGATCTAACTCCAATCCTTCCTCATATCTATCATTTTACTTACTGGATCTTAGTCTGCCTTACTTTCCCTCTGGTTCTTGTTATGTCCATAGTTGGAGATCTCATATTGTGCCTGTGTTAGAGACTGTTGAAGAAGAGAGGAAAGGCAACAGAGTTTGTAAAGTGTAGACTCCATCTCTTTGTCAAGGCAAAACCCCAACAAGTCCTGGGTTCCCTCACCTCTCCTTCCTTTCTGTCTTCTCTGGGACTTTATTCCATCAGTTATCCACTCTTTGATGGATCCTTTCCCTCCAGCCCTTTACAGAGTGACCCAACTCCATTTTTTTCTATAGCTGATGTAAAATGTAAGCTTCTTGATTATGTAGATTTGTTGAAAGATCCCCAACCCTCAGTTGGGGGTTGGGGAATGGGAAGAGAAAATAAATGTTTCCTCATTGATACAAATAAAACTTAACTAAGAATAATTATTAGCTCCTTCTATCCAGGGGTCCTTAACAAAGTGCATGGCAAATAGCAGGCATTAAAAACTCTTATTGAATTGTATTGATCTTCTACCATTCCCCTACATTTTGCCAGCCTCAAACCCGATTTGCATTTCTCTATTACTAGGCCACTTACCTCTCTCTGAAAGAATTCCATATGTCCTTCAAGGCTCAAGTCTCATGCTATGTGCAAGTTGCCTGTTATTAGATCTGAACTCAGTAAAAAGAAGTGGATTTGGAATTAGAGTTAGGGATTGGATACTGGGCCTACCCAGGATTCAAGTTAGAATTCTCTGTGACACTGACTTAAGTGACTTCACCTCTTTGGATCTCAACTTTCTCATCTAAAATGAAGGAGTTAGACTAGATGGTGTTTAAGGGCCTTCTTACTTCTAACATGTAAAAGATTTAAAAAGTATATCCCCTCTCTCTTCTCTCAACCTTCCTGAACTTGGCACCTCCTAACACATTCTGCCTCCTGTATCTCTTGTATTCATTTCCCTAACTAGACAATAAGGTTACTGAGGGCAAATATGGAGTCTTTTTAAACTTACCTATTCTAGTTACCCACAGAGCTGGCATAGCACTTTGGACAAAATAGGTGCTCAGCTAGTGTTAGGTGAATGAATAGGCGTTTAAAGACTTTCACCATCTGGCTCCAACCTCCCTTCCCAGGCTTATTGCATATTACTCTCCTTTTAAATGCTCCATGTGCTAGTCAAACTGACATCTGCCATTCCATCTCCCATCCCTCTACTTTACACTGGCTTTTATATTAAGATTGCAAGCTCCTTGAGGGCAGGGATCAATTTTGCTTTTCTTTGTATCCCTAATTCTCAGTATAGTGCCTGGCATATAGTAAGCATTTAAATGTTTATTGGCTGACTAGTGATTATTTCACTCATATCTAATACACTCCCTCTTAACCTCTTTGGACTTTTTCAGTTGATATCACCTTAGAACTTCCCTCAGTCCTTGCAATCTTCTAAACCTGGAATATCTCTCCACTCAAAACCCCCTTTCCCACTGGTGCTTTCCTTCCATGGGTTCCTCTTTTCTTCCTCCCTCCCTCCCTCCCTCCCTCCCTTCCTTCCTCCCTCTCTCCCTTCCTTCCTTCCTCTCTCCCTTCCTTCCTTCCTTCCTTCCTTCCTTCCTTCCTTCCTTTCTTCCTTCCTTCCTTCCTTCCTTCCTTCCTTCCTTCCTTCCTTCCTTCCTTCCTTCCTTCCTTCCTTCCTCCCTCCCTCCCTCCCTCCCTCCCTTCCTTCCTTCCTCCCTCCCTCCCTCCCTCCCTCCCTTCCTTCCTTCCTTCCTTCCTTCCTTCCTTCCTTCCTTCCTTCCTTCCTTCCTTCCTTCCTTCCTTCCTTCCTTCCTTCCTTCCTTCCTTCCTTCCTTCCTTCCTTCCTCCCTCCCTCTCTCCCTCCCTCCCTCCCTTCCTTCCTCCTTCTTCCTTCCTTCCTTCCTTCCTTCCTTCCTTCCTTCCTTCCTTCCTTCCTTCCTTCCTTCCTTCCTTCCTTCCTTCCTTCCTTCCTTCCTTCCTTCCTTCCTTCCATTCTGGGGAAGGATTGAGACAAGTTCCTCTTTCATTCCCCTTTCAGCTATATGGACTTCAACCCAATGCCCTTGCCTAAGTGCTTTCCTCATTTCCTTCATTTTTAGTTCCCTTTTAAATGTAGTCTTTCCCCATTAGAAGTAAGCTCCTGGGAGGGCAGGGCAGGGGATGCCTTTCTTTTGCTTTTATTTCTATTCCTAGTGCTTGGTACAGGGCCAAAGTGCTGAATACATACTTGTTGCCTGTTAACTGTCTTCAAAGGGCAGCTCAAATGCCACTTTCAACAGGAAACCTATCCTGATTCCCTCAGTTGCAGATATAGTCCCCTCGCAATTACAGATATATGCCTTTTTGCAGTTTAGCAGCCCCCTCCTCACTATATGGAGTAAAATTATTTTTAAAAAATATATCAAGTAAAATTATCGGGCCCTCTCTTCATACCAGAGAAGTCTAAATTTATTTTTCTCATGGGATTACTAAACTTTTAAAGATATCTCTACAGTTCTAGCCTTTGCCTGTGGTTTGCTAGCTTTTGCATTCTTTTTTGCAAACTTTCACTTATTTTAACCTCAAAAAAGAGATTGTGCATACTTCTATTACTAAAAGAGAAAATGTGTTGATATTATATAGTGCTTTACATATATTTTTGTATTTCTGAGTTTCTAAGCTTTTTCTGTGTCATCTGTGGTTTTTGCAAAACTCCCCCCAAATTCTCATTTAATTTCTTATGCCAACTGGCAAAATATTAAAACCTTGATGAAGAAAGTCACATGTGGAAAGGATATTTGTATTTTCTATTTACTTTTTTGAACATATGTGGTTTCCCCCATCAGAATGTGAACTTCTTGGGGGCAGCTGGGTAGTTCAGTGGATTGAGAGCAGGCCCAAAGATGGGAAGTCCTGGGTTCAAATCTAGCCTCAGACACTTCCTAGCTGTGTGGCCCTGGGCAAGTCACTTGGCCCCTATTGCCTAGTCCTTACCCCTCTTCTGCCTTAGAAACAATACACAGTATTAATTCTAGCTGGAAGGTAAGGGTTTAAAAAAAATAATGTTAACTTCTTGAAGGTAGAATTGCTTTACTTATGGCTTTGTATCCAAAGAACCTAGTATAGTACCTGGCACATAGTAGGTGCTTAATAAATTCTTGTTAAATGAATGAATGTATATGGTCATCAAGGCTCAGACCCTACTAGGTGACTTCTCTTCTTCACCCCTGCATCTGATCAGTAATCAAGTCCTTTTCATTTGACCACTACAACATCTTTCACTCAGAAGGCTATCTCCCTGCTTAGATTCTCATTACCTTTTGGTCTGATTATTGTGACAATCACTTGATGGGTCTTCCCTACCTCTAGTCCCATCCTTGCAACTAGTTACACAGCTGCCTCAGTTTTTTTCCTAAGACATAAGTCTAACTTCTCTGCTCTGAAACCTCCGGTGGCTGATCCTACTGTCGAGTTAGCCAAATACCATTATTTAAAAAATAAAAACCTTTACCTTGTGCCTAAGAATTAATACTATGTATTGGTTCCAAAGCAGAAGAGCAATAAGGGCTAAGTAATTAAGGTTAAGTGACTTGCCAAGGAAATAACTAGGAAGCATTTGAGACCGGATTTGAACCCAGGACCTCCAAACTCCAGGCTTGGCTCTCTATCTATTATTCACCTAGTTGCCCCTCTAGGAAAATCTCTTAATTCTCTCAGCCTCAGTTTCTTCATCTGTAAAAATGAGATAATAATAGCACCTACCTGTCTTCCAGGGTTGTTGTGAGGATCAAATGAGTTAATAACTGGTATGGTGCCATTTTGTCTGATAGCTATAGCATCACCTTGATGTCTGATTGGCATCTCAAATTCAACATGTTTAATATGGAACTCATTGTCCATGGCCTTCCCCCTCTCAGAAAAAATTGCTCACTTGTCCTCTTAACTTTCCTATTTCTCTTTTCTAGTCATGCAGGTTTGTAATCTCAGAATCGTCCTTAGTTCTGCCTCAGCACCCCACTAGTCTGTTCTCAAGTCGAATCAATTTTACTTCCACAGTATGTCATATACTCTACTTAAGAGGTTACTAGCCTAGTTCAGGCGCTCATTACCTTTCTCCTGGAATAATTACTGTAGCTTTCTAACTGCCTTCGAGTCTGCTAATGTCTCCTGTCTCTAGCTCATTCTCTTTATATTCATTAACCTGGTGATCCTGATGAGAAGATTCAGCCCTCCTTCCTTGATCAAGAAAACTTTGTCTGCTTCCTATTGCCTCCAGGATGAATAGAAGCTCCTCTGTTTGGTCCTTCATAATCAAGCTCCAGCTTGACTTTCTAGACTGATTTTGTATTACCCTCCATCCTCATTATTTTCCATTCCCATTCCTTCCGCAACCAGCATTTTCCAACCAGATTGGCCTGCTCTTGTTTTTCTCACACTTGATACCCCACATCTTGCCTCTCTGTCCAGTCTATTCCCTAACCCCAGAGTGCTGTCCTGGTTCTCCTCCACCTCCTGGAATTCCTGGCTCTGAATTAATAATTAATGAATTAAACACCTCCTATGTGAGGTCTTTGGTGGTATGATTATGTTCATGTGTTCCCAATGTATCTAATTTAAATTATTTAAAATAATTTAATTTGTTTCACTTTATAGATCGTATACTTTATAATTATTTTTTGTGCATGCTTTCTCCTCCTCCTCAAGTATAATACAAGCTCTCTGAGGGCAGAAATTGTTTTGGTTTTATCTTGTATTCATTCAAAATCCTGTCCAGTGTGTAGTAGTACTTGGTAGATGCTTATTAAGTGCTGTTGAAGCTAGTTAGATTATTACATTTTAAATTAATTAAATGGCTAGTTTAAACTCCTTCCTGTGGGGCAATTTAGTCTTTGAACACTGTTCCCCCTGGCTTTGACAACAGGAGGGCTCATAATAATCCTGCCCAAACCTTCCATTGGTCTATGGCTTAGCCCTCATTCCAAAAACTAGACAGTTGTGCCCAGTGGCTGGACTTCCTACTACCTCAGTTTCACCCTTTCTTTTAGGAGTGTTCAAACAAATATCCTGTCTAGAAGGCTGACAGCTAAAACCTGCACTGTGTAAGGGAATGAGATTTAGTACACTTAGACCTCCTCCAGAGGGAGCAACTGCTTTAGAGATGTTAACCATTAACCTGCCAGAGAATATGTCATCTCTGTAGGGACCCCTAATCTATCCCACTCATCAACATGAGACAGACACAACAGACCTTTGTTCCCTCCTTGGACTCAGGGAGAGTAGAGGGGTCCCTAGATGTAGGTTCAAGATACTAAAGAGTAATTTGACTGGGCAAAAGGACCCAAAATACATGGATTTGTCTACAAACTTGTGTATTCCACTCTGTGCTAGGAACCAGGAGATAGCTACTAATAATACACTTTATGAACTTGGGCAAGTTCTACCCCTTTCTGAGCCTCATAGAATTATGGAATTTAAATTTACTTTATAGTCCTCTTTGTTCCAGTCAAACTGACCTGCACTTTTTACAGAGCATTCCGTTTACAACTTTTCGACCTTGAATAAGTATGCTATTCCTCTCTGCAAGAAATAATGTTCCTCCCCACCACCTCTGCCTCTTACTATCCCTAGCACAGCTCAGGTGCCACCTATTGATCTCCTTATTCTCTTTTCTTTTCCCCCTTCTGCATCTCCCCCCCTCTCTTCTCTCACCCCTTTCTCTCCCTTCTCTCTGTCTTTCCCTCTCTTTTTGTCTCTCTCCCTCTCAATCCTCTCTGCTTCTCTTCTCTTCCTTCCTCTATATTCTCTCACCCTCTGCTTTCTCTTTCCCTCCCTCCCTTCTTTTTTTGGTAATTTGTATTTTGTGTTACTTGTGTATTCCCATGCTTGTATTCCATCACTAGGAAGGAAGAAAATAAAATTTATTAATCACATACCATATGCCAGACCCTGGGCTAAGGGCTTTACTAACATTATCTCATTTGATTCCCACAACAATTCTTTGGAGTAAGTGTTATTATTATTCTCATTTTACAGTTGAGAAAGTTGAGCCTGACAGAAGCTAAGTGACTTGCCAGGGATCACACAGCTTATAAGAATCTGACTCTGTATTTAAACTCAGGTCTTCTTGACTCCAGGTCTAGTACTCTCTCCACTGTGCCAACTAGATGCCTCTGTACAGCAAGATATAAGTTCTCTCAGGAAAGGAATCATAGCATATTGTTTCCTTATTTCCTCAGTATCCAATAGAGTGGCTTTCAAACAGTAGGCATTTAATAAGTGTTTACTGGATTTAATGTAGTCCAATCTGCTCACGTTACAAATAAGGAAACTGAGATCCCCTAAGGAGAAAGGACTTAGCCAAGGTTAATTACAGAAGTTGTAAGCAATGGAATGGGGATTTGAAGCAAAGATTTTTGGTTCTACATTCTCCTGGTAAAATTCTGGTGAAATGAAATGGTCCAGTTCTGCAATTCCATAGTTCTCTAGCCAATACTTTCTCTGCCTTCTTTGCAAGGCTGGTGAAACATTCAATGCTAGAACAGGAATGAAAAATCCTTTTGAAATGCAAGCTCAAGCCTTCATATTTCGAGTATTTTTGCCTAGCAGGGAATCTCATCCTAGAGAAGGCTCACTCAGGGAAGGCAGATGTAATTCACATTCAGATCACTGGATGGCGACATAGGAAAACTCACAATGACAGTCACTTCTATTTACACACCCTCAAACCTGAAGTCCAGCAGAGTAATGAGATGAGAAGTGGTAGAGGGTAAAGGGTTATTCTTCTGGCTCCAGGCAGGGAGAAAAGGCAGAGAAAACATTCCTGATTCTGGTTTTTCTAAATCCTTTCAGTCCTGGACTCATCCTCAACAGGGTCTTCCTAAAGAGCACCTGGGAACTGAAAGTTGGATTTGAGGGCAAAATCCTGGGTTCTGTGGGACCAGCAGGTACAAGACATGAATCACTAACTCCTGACTTCCTTTTTCAGCATTTCTTGGACCTCTCCACTCCTTTCTACATCTACTTAGATCCCACTGCTTTCAAAATGCCGCAACAGCTCCTAATGTGTATAGCCACTGAAACCTTCCTCCAGAACTCAAGTTCTCCATCATCAATGGACAGCTAAATACCTCCACCTGGTGGCCTTATTGGCCTATTAAATTCAACTCACCCATAATGGAACTGATTATCTTCCCTTTAACACCTATATCTCTTCCTCGCTTCTCTATTTCTATAAAGGGCTCCATTTTCTTTTCTTTTTTTTTCATTTTTCATTTACTCAGTTCACAACTGGAAAGGCATATTTTACTCTTTACTCTCCGTTGCCCCAAAATATTAATCAAATCAATCAACAAGCATGTATTAAGCCCCTACGATGTGCCAGTTTTGTTTGACTCTTAGTGAGTCAGACATGACCAAAAAAATGATTAAATGACAACAAAAACTATGTGCCAGGAACTGAGGACACAAAAACAAAAGGGGAAAACCCTCAAGGAAGTGTACCTGGGGAAGACTGCTTGGATATACATGTAAAACACATATGTGGTGATTTCTGGATGGGGAAAGGCACTAGCAGCTCAGAGATCAAGAAATATTCAACCTCAATTGTACCACAGTGTATCAGTCTCTGTGTACAATGTTCTCCTGGTTCTGCTCCTTTCACTCTGCATCAACCTCTCATACCCACACTCATTTCTGTATTCAGAGGCCATCATTTGACTTTGACATTCATCACTCCACCTATAGAATACTGCAACAAGCTTCTTATTTGCTGTCCCTGCTTCTATTTCCAATCTCTCCTTTCTCTTATCTATCCTTTTTAGGGCTGTCAAAATAATTTTCTTAAGGCACATACCTGATCAGGTCATGTGGTCAATAATTTTGTGGATAAATATAAGAGCCTCAGCGTAGAATTTGAAGTCCTTCAAAATCTGGCTACTTTAGGGACATTTCCTGTGACTCCACTTATTGCGTTCTTCCTTTCAGTCAAAATGGTCTACTTTCAATATTCTCTATCTGACCTCTATGTCTCCCACACAGATTGTTCTCTGTTCTTAGAATGTGCTCCCTCCTCACCTTCATCTCTTAGAATTGTGGGCTTTTTCAAGGTTCACCTCTGGAGCCATTTCCCTAAAGCCTTTATAAATTGCTTTAATATTGCACATATCTGTTTAAAGGTTGCTTTTCCCCTCCATCCAGAAGTAGAATGTAAGCCCTTTGAAGATGGGAACCTATTTCTGATCTTTTTCTTTGTATCCTTAGTAACTAATAGTGTTTGCCTTTGTCATTGTTCAGGCATTTTTAGTCATGTCTGACTCTGTGTGACCCAATTTAAGATTTTCTTGGCAAAGATACTGGAGCAACTTGCCATTTCCTTCTCATTTTAAAGATTAGGAAACTGAGGTAAACAGGGTTAAGTAACTTGCCTACAGTCATGCAGCTAGGAAGTATGTGAGGCCAGATTTGAACCTAGGACCTCTCTATCCCCTGAGCCACCTAGATACCTCCATAGTAGATGTTTAATAGATATTTGTCTGATTGGACTTTTCTTTGTAGCATCTTATTTTCTTCCTCTATCAAAAGAGTGCTATGGACTAAGTGATAGCCAATCTTCTTTTCAGCTCTGATGACCTGTTCTTTTGGATCAATTCATTCACCCTGGGTATTGGATCCTAAATAAGTTCCTTCCCTATGGTAGATATGCATTTTAAAAGGTAACCTTATGGTGGGAATAACTGAATTGGTAGACAGGATACCTGGATTCTCTGAGTGATCTGTACCCTGTATATATATATATAAAAAATACTGTACAAGTATTTCCCCTCTTCTGAGTCTTCATTTCTTCATCTGTAAAATAGGAATAATACCTTCCTTGGCTATTTTATTTCATATAAGTGTAAGAAAGATCAAAATAAGGGGGGAAGTAGAGCCAAGATGGCAGCTTAGCAGCAGTAAAAGTTGGAACTACTCTGAGAACCCTCTCAAACCAATTTTAAAATTGTGCCTCAAAATGACTAGCCATAGAACCAACAAGGGTATGGAGTGAAGTGACTCACCTGTGGAAAACTACTTGAAAGGTATTAGATTAAAATTAATAACTGCAGGTTCTTATTTTCCATAAAATTTATTAATAATTACTTGAAATAGAAAAAACAGATATGTAGAGAGTTAAGCCTAATCTAACCTAACCCTGACCATGTGTTTCTCTACCTGGCTGCATCACTCAGCCATGGTCCTTCCCCACCACCTCCAAGGGAATAGAGCTTCTGGGCATGTCTCACTCCACACCTTTATCCATTCTCTTGAACCTGGACCTGTAACCTTTAGTTCCAGGACATGTTCCTAGGGCTCTTCACCTGTGACTTGTTTGGAGCATTCATTTGACATCCAACCACATAGCAAGGTGGGGACAAGCTGGGGGGAGGAGTGGATTCTGTCTATATAATCCCCCCTGTGATTCTATTGGGAGACAAACATGTTGAAATCTCCCATATTTACATGCCTATCTTCCCCAATGAATCATTTCACATAATCAGCTTATACCTCTAAAGATCCTTCTGACTAGAGGTGCATAACATATTATACTTTACAAAGGGGAAATTACAATAATTTGGGGATAAGAGGGAAAGAAAACAAAAAATGATTGATAGATACATTGACAAAATACCAATTAGGAGGCATTACCCTTTGGTATAAGAGTTTATATTCAGAATAAGTATGTTCAACCCCCTTCAGTTCAGTTCATTATATCCCAAAGTTCATTCTGGATCTTTGGATGCAGTGTGTGGTTTCTGTAGGCATCCTTATGGCATCTTCTCCAAAACAATTCGCTTTCTTGATTTGGGGTGTTGGCAAATTTCTTTTCCTGAAATTTCTCCAAAAGATTTTAAACCTTGGATTTTAAGATAATTACACAATTCCCCACCCCTGAGGAGGATATTGACAAGCACCAGAATGACTAAGTTATGAGGTATATGAATCAATTGTCAAAAGAACCCCCCCCCCATCTCAAATAAAAGAACAAAAATTAAATTCTGGATAAAAAATAAAATATCAAAGTATTATGTGTATAAAGTTATGAGTAAAAAATAATAAACCTGTAACAGGTTCTTGAATCACCAGCAAGACCCAATTAATGTGATTTATGTCCCACAAGCCTGTAGGACAATTGCAGTGATATAGCACTTTACCCATTGGCAGTCAAGACTACAGAAAATTGCCAAACTATAAGAGAGAAGGGACTGGATTTTGAGGTAAAAGGGAAGTGTAATTCCACAGTCCAATTTTACCTTCAATCTCAGGGATAGGGGAGACAAAATGAAAGACAAAATAAGGTACTTGTCAAACTCTGGCATGAGGGAGCCCTGCATCTGAAGTTGTCAAACAGCTGCTTCCTTGAACCTCAAAACAAGTCCTCTGTCTTAGTGTAGATCCAGGGATTATTTCTCTCCTTGACCTTGTGCTTCTTGGCACTGTGTAGTGGCTCTGTTGTGATCCCTTCTTCTGAAATCAGACACAATTATTAGTAAAAGTCCCTTAATACCTAACAATCAATGACAGGTTTCCATAGTCTTAAAGCTCTTGGTTATGCATTTGTATTAGGGTTAATAAATATTATAAACTTATCCTTCAAAATAAAAAAGATTACTACTGATTCCATGTACTTCAAGTATAAAAAAATAAGAAAAGGACTTCCGGGTAATCATGGCTGCAATCTAGAAGCTGCACGCTTTCTCTCCCCAGCACCGAACGAAATAGACTACATCAAAGGAGCATAAAATCACCTTTGGAGGAACAGAAGGACTCCCCAGTACCCCACAGAGGCAAAGGTACGTGGGGCTTGAACATTTCCACACTAAAATAAGAAGGAAAAACTTGCACAGAAAAGTGAACTGAGCCGCCCTTCCCCCACTAAACCAGAGTGAGCTACCTGAGCGCTCACCGGGACAGCGAGTGAGTGGGGAGCGTCTCTGTCTGGGGGGGGCACTCCAGGGTCCTTGGGATCTGGGGACTGCCAGGAAAAAAACGTCTCAGGGCGCTTTTACTGGAGAATCCAGCGGACCTGGACTCGGTGCGGGCTGCGCTGAACAACGCGCGCTGATTATCTGGGCGGAGCTGAATACCTGGGCTCGGAGGCTGGGAAGAACTAGTCTGAAGCAACCTAAATTCACAGAAAAACCGCTCTTATAACCCAGACCCCAGACCAAAAAGGAAAGGGAAATAAAACCACCAAAGGGATGGCTCACATGGCCCAAAATCAAGCCTCCAGGAAGAAAGGGAAAAAAGTGACTATTGAAAACTTTTATGGTGGAAGTACCCAAGGAAAAGAGAATGAGGAGGAAATCCAAAAAAATTCAGAACACGCCTCCCAAAATGGAAACTATCAACAAGCTCTGGAAGATCTCAAACTGGAACTTATCCAAAAGATGGAAACCTTCTGGAAAGAAAAATGGGAGAAAGAGATCAGCTGTCTGACAGATAAGACTGCTCAATTGGAAAAAGAACTCGAAGCATCCAATACAAGGGCAGACAAGGCTGAAAAGCAAATCCAGTCCCTAATGACCAGAATTAAGGACCTCGAAGAAAGTGAGATGATAAAACAGCAAGAATCAATAAAGCAAACCCAAATAATTAATGAATTGGAAGAAAACAGAAAATATCTCACTGAGAAGGTCACGGACCTGGAGAACAGAGGAAGACGAGAAAATCTCCGTATCATCGGTCTCCCAGAAAAACCAGAGGTAAACAACAAATTGGATTTTATTCTAGAGGAGATTATAAAAGAAAATTGCCCCCACGTTCTGGAGCAAGGGGGCAAAATAGAAATAGAAAGGATTCATAGAACACCTTCTATACTAAATCCCCAAAAGACAACGCCTAGGAATGTAATTGCCAAATTCAAGAGCTTCCAAGTAAAGGAGAAAATCCTACAAGAAGCCAAGAAGAAGAGCTTCAGATATAAGGGGGCTCCCATAAGGATCACACACGACTTAGCGGCTAACACACTAAGAGACCGCAAAGCATGGAACACAATATTTAGAAAGGCAAGAGAGCTGGGTCTCCAACCAAGAATCAACTACCCAGCAAAACTGACTATATACTTCCAGGGGAAAGTATGGGCATTCAACAAAATAGAAGATTTCCAAGCATTTGCTAAGAAAAGACCAGAGCTCTGTGGAAAGTTCGATATCCAAGCACAGAAAGCAAGAGAAACATGAAAAGGTAAATATGAAAGAAAGGGAAAAGGAGATAAATCTTATCTTTCTCTTTAAGTCAAACTCTCTTCTATAAGGACTACATTTACATCTAATTATATATATTAATATGTGGGGAAAATGTTTTGTGTAACTCTCATAAATTGTATCATCATAAGAGTAGTTAGAAGAAACATGCATAGGGAAAGATTGGGGAATCAAGAAGATTTGGGGAAAGTTGGGGCAAAAAAAGGAAAAGGGAGGGGGGAACCGTGATAATACTAAGATTAACTTCAAGAAATAGGGGGGGAATCAATAGAATAAACTTTCCCATATAAAGATACACATGGGAAGGGGAGGGGAAGAACTCTCATATGAGAAGGAGAGGAAGAGAGCGTGAAGTGGAAGTACTTAAACCTTACTCTCAGTGAAATCAAATCTGAGAGGGAAGAACATCTAGATCCAGTGGGATCCTGAATTCTATCTTATCCATTAGGGCAAGAAAGAAAGGAAAATTAAGGAGGGGGAGGGGGGAGGGAGTACAAAAAGGGAGGGAAGGAGAGGGGGGAGGGGAAGGGAGCATAAAAAGGGAGGGGCTAGAAAGGGAAGCATCTCAAGGGAGGGGACTAGGGGGACTGACCTAAAGTAAATCACTGGTTCAAAAGGAGAAAGCTAAAGAAGAAAGGTCAGAACTAGGGGAAGACATCAAAATGCCAGCGAATCCACAAATAACAATCATAACTTTGAACGTGAATGGGATGAACTCACCCATAAAACGCAGACAAATAGCAGATTGGATTAGAACACAAAACCCTACCATATGTTGTCTTCAAGAAACACATATGAGACGGGTTGACACTCACAAGGTTAGAATTAAAGGTTGGAGTAAGACCTTTTGGGCCTCAACCGATAGAAAGAAGGCAGGAGTTGCAATCATGATATCTGACAAAGCCAAAGTACAAATAGACCTGATCAAAAGGGACAGGGAAGGTAAATATATTCTGCTAAAAGGAAGTATAGACAATGAGGAAATATCACTAATCAACATGTATGCACCAAATGGTATAGCATCCAAATTTTTAATAGAGAAACTAGGAGAATTGAAGGAGGAAATAGACAGTAAAACCATATTAGTGGGAGACTTGAACCAACCACTATCAAATTTAGATAAATCAAATCAAAAAATAAATAAGAAAGAGGTAAAAGAGGTGAATGAAATCTTAGAAAAATTAGAATTAATAGACATATGGAGAAAAATAAATAGGGACAAAAAAGAATACACCTTCTTTTCAGCACCACATGGCACATTCACAAAAATAGATCATACACTAGGTCATAGAAACATGGCACTTAAATGCAGAAAAGCAGAAATATTAACTGCAGCCTTTTCAGATCACAAGGCAATTAAAATATTGATCGGCAAGGGTACATGGAGACCCAAATCAAAAATTAATTGGAAATTAAATAACATGATACTCCAAAATCGGATAGTTAGAGAAGAAATCATAGAAACAATTAACAATTTCGTTGAAGAAAATGACAACGGTGAAACATCCTTTCAAACCTTATGGGATGCAGCCAAGGCAGTACTTAGAGGAAAATTCATATCCCTGAGTGCATATATTAACAAATTAGGGAGGACAGAGACCAAGGAATTGGAAATGCAAATCAAAAAACTTGAGAATGAACAAATTAAAAACCCCCAGAAGAAAACCATACTAGAGATCCTAAAAATTAAGGGAGAAATTAATAAAATAGAAAGTGACAGAACTATTGAGCTAATAAACAAGACTAGAAGCTGGTACTTTGAAAAAACAGACAAAATAGACAAAGTACTGGTTAATTTAATTAAAAAAAGGAAAGAAGAAAGGCAAATTAATAGCATCAAGGATGAAAAGGGGGATCTCACCTCAAATGAAGAGGAAATTAAGGCAATCATTAAAAACTACTTTGCCCAACTATATGGCAATAAATTTACCAATCTAGGTGATATGGATGAATATTTACAAAAATATAAATTGCCTAGACTAACAGAAGAAGAAATAGTTTTCTTAAAAAATCCCATATCAGAAATTGAAATCCATCAAGCCATCAAAGAACTGCCTAAGAAAAAATCCCCAGGGCCTGATGGATTCACCAGTGAATTCTATCAAACATTCAGAGAACAGTTAACCCCAATATTATACAAACTATTCGACATAATAAGCAAAGAGGGAGTTCTACCAAACTCCTTTTATGACACAAGCATGGTACTAATTCCAAAGCCAGGCAGGCCAAAAACAGAGAAAGAAAACTATAGGCCAATCTCCCTAATGAATATAGATGCAAAAATCTTAAATAGGATACTAGCAAAAAGACTCCAGCAAGTGATTAGAAGGGTCATCCACCATGATCAAGTAGGATTCATACCAGGGATGCAGGGCTGGTTCAACATTAGGAAAACTATCCACATAATTGAGCACATCAACAAGCAAACCAACAAGAATCACATGATTATCTCAATAGATGCAGAAAAAGCCTTTGATAAAATACAACACCCATTCCTACTAAAAACACTAGAAAGCATAGGAATAGAAGGGTCATTCCTAAAAATAATAAACAGTATATATCTAAAACCATCAGCTAATATCATCTGCAATGGGGATAAACTTAATCCATTCCCATTAAGATCAGGAGTGAAACAAGGATGCCCATTATCACCTCTATTATTTGACATTGTATTAGAAACACTAGCAGTAGCAATTAGAGAAGAAAAAGAAATTGAAGGCATCAAAATAGGCAAGGAGGAGACCAAATTATCACTCTTTGCAGATGACATGATGGTCTACTTAAAGAATCCTAGAGATTCAACCAAAAAGCTAATTGAAATAATCAACAACTTTAGCAAAGTTGCAGGATACAAAATAAACCCACATAAGTCATCAGCATTTCTATATAATTCCAACACAGCTCAGCAGCAAGAACTAGAAAGAGAAATCCCATTCAAAATTACCCAAGACAAAATAAAATACTTAGGAATCTATCTCCCGAGACAAACACAGGATCTATATGAACACAACTACAAAACACTTTCCACACAACTAAAACTAGACTTGAACAATTGGAAGAACATTAACTGCTCATGGGTAGGACGAGCCAATATAATAAAAATGACCATCCTACCCAAACTCATCTATCTATTTAGTGCCATACCCATGGAACTCCCAAAAATTTTTTTTACTGATTTAGAAAAAAACATAACAAAGTTCATTTGGAAGAACAAAAGATCAAGGATACCCAGGGAATTAATGAAAAAAAATACAAAGGAAGGGGGTCTTGCAGTCCCAGATCTCAGACTATATTATAAAGCAGCGGTCATCAAAACAATTTGGTACTGGCTAAGAGACAGAAAGGAGGATCAGTGGAATAGACTGGGGGCAAGCAACCTCAGCAAGACAGTATATGACAAACCCAAAGATCCCAGCTTTTGGGACAAAAATCCACTATTTCATAAAAACTGTTGGGAAAATTGGAGGACAGTGTGGGAAAGATTAGGCTTAGATCAACACCTCACACCCTACACCAAGATAAATTCAAAATGGATGAATGACTTGAACATAAAGAAGGAAACTATAAGAAAATTAGGCGAACACAGAATAGTATACATGTCAGACCTTTGGGAAGGGAAATACTTCAAAACCAAGCAAGAATTAGAAAGAATTACAAAATGCAAAATAAATAATCTGGATTACATCAAATTAAAAAGTTTTTGTACAAACAAAACCAATGTAACCAAAATCAGAAGGGTAGCAACAAATTGGGAAACAATCTTCATAAAAACCTCTGACAAGGGTTTAATTACTAAAATTTATAAAGAACTAAATCAATTGTACAAAAAATCAAGCCATTCTCCAATTGACAAATGGGCAAGGGACATGAACAGGCAATTCTCAGCCAAAGAAATCAAAACTATTAATAAGCACATGAAAAAGTGCTCTACATCTCTTATAATCAGAGAGATGCAAATCAAAACAACTCTGAGGTATCATCTCACACCTAGCAGATTGGCTAACATGACAGCTATGCAAAGTAATGAATGCTGGAGGGGATGTGGCAAAGTGGGGACATTAATTCATTGCTGGTGGAGTTGTGAATTGATCCAACCATTCTGGAGGGCAATTTGGAACTATGCCCAAAGGGCGATAAAAGACTGTCTGCCCTTTGATCCAGCCATAGCACTGCTGGGCTTGTACCCCAAAGAGATAATGGACAAAAAGACTTGTACAAAAATATTCATAGCTGCGCTCTTTGTGGTGGCCAAAAATTGGAAAATGAGGGGATGCCCTTCAATTGGGGAATGGCTGAACAAATTGTGGTATATGTTGGTGATGGAATACTATTGTGCTAAAAGGAATAATAAAGTGGAGGAATTCCATGTGAACTGGAACAACCTCCAGGAAGTGATGCAGAGCGAAAGGAGCAGAACCAGGAAAACATTATACACAGAGACTGATACATTGTGGTACAATCGAAGGTGATGGACTTCTCCATAAGTATCAATGCAATTTCCCTGAACAATCTGCAGGGATCTAAAAAAAAATACTACCCACAAGCAGAGGATAAACTGTGGGAGTAAAAACACCGCTGAAAAGCAACTGCTTGACCACAGGGTTGGAGGAGATAAGACTGAGGAGAGACTCTAAATGAACACTATAATGCAAACTCCAACAACAGGGAAATGGGTTCGAGTCAAGAACACATGTGATAACCAGTGGAATCATGCGTCGGATATGGGAGAGGGAAAGGCGGGGGGGGGGGGGGGGGGGGGAGGGGAGGAAAAGAAAACGATCTTTGTTTCCAGTGAATAATGTATGAAAACGACCAAATAAAATAATATTAAAATTAAAAAAAAAAAAGAGACAGATAGACATATAGGGAGAGAGAGGGGATAGATAGATAGACAGTATAGGTTGGTTTTCTACCAATAGTTTTATACCTATTAATCTAGGCTGCCACTCTTTGGGAGCAAAGTTACTTGGTCCTTAAGGAATCTTTAGAGGGATTATGAACCATCTTTCTATAGGCAATTTTAAAAATGAAACTGTGGCATGTGGAATTTAAAGATATCAAATGCATATCTAATTTAGATTTGTAATTGACTTCAATTTACACCAAATGATTAAGTTTATTGGCTTTAGATAGTTTAAAAGAGAAATGATATGTACTCATGTATATTTATCAGGAGATACACTATTTACAATTCACGTATTTTAGGGTAGAGTGCCATAAAAATGATTTAGGTTACTGCTAAAACATATAATTGTTTATTTATCACTCAGATATGTAACTTCAACATATTAATAAAATGTTGGTATGTCGTTAAAAAAAAATAAGAAAAAAGAAAAGAATCAAATATCCTATTGCATAAAGAAAAACAACAACAATAATTTTAAAAATCATAATTCATAGTTCACATTCCATGTGACAATGTGTAAACCAAGCAGAGGCACAACACAAAAGTTTCTCACTCAAAAATGAGATATATTTCCCTTTTAACTTGGCCAAGATCCACAGTGTGAGTTTACCTGATTTTTTCACGAGATAAAAATCTTTTAAAAGCAGCAATACAACAACTAATGCAGATTCTAAAAAGTATCAAAATCCTTCAAATCATAAGAGTCTATTTCATGACAACTGCAAACAAACCCTCTATCATTAGGATTCACATGAGTCTCTATAGTCACTTGCTGTGTGTCATTTAAAAGCCTTTGAAGCTCATCGATATTTGTCACAAGTTCTCCAGATCTAGCCAATCAATCAACCTCAGTTGAGATATTTCTAACAGAATCTATTATTACCATCATTCCAAAATTTGACAGAAGGGCCCAGAAAAACCTCTGTATTGCTGATGAAGACCCTTTGGGTCTAAAATGTCACCAAAAATCTGGATTTCTGGTGGAAGGGTAGAGTAAGCTGAAGAGTTACAAATAGAAAACCACCCAGGGGTCACCAAGCCCCATGGGAAATCCTCCCTCCTCCCAGATGAGATTATAACAGTTGTAAAAGGCATATATTTATATATATATCATCCATTGCAATGTGGAGGTGAGGAATACAATAGTGAAAATCACTTCTGATGTCTCATCCATTACATTTTTATAAATGCAAAGATGGGGAATACTTATTAAATGAACCCTTACCTTTTGTTACACACAAGTCAAAGGTAAGCAAATCAGTCAGAGGTAGTGGTGCTCCTAGATAGCAAAAAATCACTTCTGAAGACCCATTAAAATCAATTAAGGTTTTTATCTCATTAAATTCTCCAAAGGTTACTGATATAGGCAATGGGTAAGGACCATGGCTGAATGAAGCAGCCATGTGGAGAAACATGTGGTCAAGGTTAGGTTAGATTAGGCTTAAATCTCTACACATCTGCTTTTCCTATTTCAAGTGATTATTAATAAACTTTATGGAAAATAAGAACCTGCAGTTATTAATTTTAATCTACCAAAGATAAACAGAGAGGGTTTATTTTCACAGGATGGGGGAAACAGAAATGGAACCATGTACAGAGGAGTGCAGGCCATCCACCCTCCACCTATCGTGAAAGGTTCTGAACTTAGGCACAAGCCAACTTCAAGACCCCAGGACCCTGCCTAAGCCAATAGCAAAGCACTCCATGCCAACCCTTTGAAATCCCAAGCCCTGGCACAAGCCTGCAGTGAGGCTCCAAAGTCCATAGTGGTTGACCCATTCAAGCTGGTGGTGAAGCCCCTAGACCCAGGGAAAAATACTCACAGTGATCTGAGTCCTGCAAGCCATCAAGCAGTCCCTAGAGGAAAATGAATCAGCAGCTTTCAGAGTTTGCAGGCCACAGGCCATCAGACCACCTTGGAAGAACTTAAACTTGCAGAAAAATCACAACTAAAGCTGAAGGTAGCAGCAAGGAAAAACTGAAATTTAAGAGAGTGAAAACAGAGTTCACCTTCAAGATATAAGTAAAAGTAGGGGGCAGTTGAGTAGCTCAGTGGATTGAGAGCCAGACCTAGAGATGGGAGGTCCTAGATTCAAATCTGGCCTCAGACACTTCCCAGCTGTGTGACCCTGGACAAGTCACTTAACCCCTATTGCCTAAACCTTGCCACTCTTCTGCCTTGGAACCAATACACAGTAATGATTCCAGGATGGAAGGTAAGGGTTTTAAATATATATATATATATATATATATATATATATATATATATATATATATGTAAAATTAAAAAATAGAACATTTCTATGGAGACAAAGAAGAGCAAGGCGCAGCTTCAGTAGGGAACCATTGTGAGATTAAATGAGCCATATGCAAAACTTCAAAGAAAAATGAGAATTAGTCTCAGGCACTGGGATAGATCAAAAAGGAATTCAAAACTCAAATAAGATAGGTTGAAGAAAAATAGGGAAATGAAATGAAAGTAATATAAAAAGAAAATAACAGCTTAAAAAGCAAAATTGATTGAGTGGGGAAAGAGGCACAAAAATCCAATGAAGAAGAGTTCCTTGAAAAACAGAATTGACTTACTGAAAAAAGGTGGGGGGGGGGGATCCAATGAAGGAAAGAGTTCCATGAAAAGTAGAATTGACCAAACAGAAAAGGAGATTCAAAAGGTCATGAAAAAAAATCATTCTTTAAAAATTAGAATTATGCAAATAGAAGCTAATTACTTCACAAGATATCAAGAGACAATGAAACAAAATAAAAAGGAATGAAAAAATAGAAGAAAATATGAAACATCTTATTGAAAAAACAACCAACCTGGAAAATAGATCCAGAAAAGACAGTCTAAGAATTATGAACTACCTGAAAGTCATGGTTTAAAAAAAAGCCTAGACATCATATTACAAGAAATTGTTAAAGAAAACTGTCCTGATATTCTTTTGAACAAGAGGGTAAAATAGAAATTGAAATACTCCAGAGTTCATCTCCTGCAATAAACCCCCAAATGACAGCTCTCAGGAATATTATAGCCAAATTCAAGAATTCTTAGGTCAAGGAGAAAACTCTACAAACATCCAGAAAGAAAAATTCAAATATCATAGAGCTTCAGTCAGCATTACACAGGACCTGGAGGCTTCTACATTGAAGGATCAGAAAGATTGGAATATGATATTCAAGAAGGCAAAGGAACTGGGTTTACAATCAAGAATCACCTATACATCAAAACTGACTATATTCTTTTAGGTGGTGAAGTGGTCATTTAATAAAATAAAAGATTTCCAAGATTTCTGGATGGAAATACCAGTGCTAACAAGGAAAACTGATGTCCAAATGAAAAATCCAAGAGAACCATAAAAAGATAAATTAGAAAAAGAAAATTTGAGGGACTCAATAAGGTCAAAGTATTTATATTCCTATGTAGAAAAATGATATTTGTAACTCTTAAAATTTTTGTCATTATCATAGTAGTTATAAGAAGTATACATAGGCAGAGGGTGTGGTAGCATACTGTTTAGAATGACATGCAAAAAATCAAGGAGCAAAAAAGAGGATTGCACTGAGAAAAATGGAAAGAGAGAGGTAAAATTGGGTAAATTACATTGCATAAAGAGGCATGGGAGGAAAACATTAAAGTGGAGGGGAGGATGAGGGTGATGATGGACATTATTTACACCTTATTCTCATTGGAAGTGGCTCAGAGAGGGAATAACAGCCATCTTACCCTATAGCAAAGTAGAAGGGGGAATAAGAAAGATGGTACTAGGGAGGGGAGTAATATGAGGAAGGAGGAATTGGAGATGTGATTGAACCAGATTTAGAGAAGTAGGTGGGAACTAAAAAAGGTGGTGGTGGGAAGGAGAGTAATATAAGGGAGGGGAAATGGAAGGAGTTATTAAAAGCAAAACACCCATATGGAGGTATAGAATGAAAGGAGAAAGTGCAGGATTAAAGGGGGAAACAAGATAGAGGGTAATACACAGATGGTAATCATGACTGTGAATGTAAATGGGATGAATTCACCCATGAAACAGAAATGGAGAGCAGAATGGATTAAAAACCAGAATCCTCCAAAATGTTGTTTAAAAGAAACATATTTGAGACAGGTAGACACACACAGAAAAAAAGGTAAGGGAAAGGATTAGAATCTACTGGGCTTCAACTGAGATAAAAAAAGCAGTGTTAGTAATCATAATCTTAGATAAAACTAAAGCAAAATTAGATCTTATTAAAAGAGATAAGAAAGGTAATTATATCTTGATAAAATGTAGCATAGACTATGAAATAATATTAGTACTTAACATATATGTACTAAATGGTGTAGCCTCCAAATTTTTAAAGGAGAACATAAAGGAAGTTAAGGAGGAAATAGAGAATAAAACTATACTAGAAGGGGGACTCAAACTTCTCCCATCAGAACAAAAACAAACAAAAAATACACAAAGTAGAGAAAGTGAATGAGATCAGAAAAGTTAGATTTAATAGATATCTAGAGAAAATTGAATGGGGATAAAAGGGAGTATACCTTTCTGTCAGCAGCACATGGTACATATATAAAAATTGAACATGTACCAGGGCATAAAAGTTACAGACCAATTTCCTTTATGAATATTGATGCAAAAATCTTTTTTTAAGGTTGTTGTTCATCCTTCCTCTTATTTTTTTGAAAATTTTATTTAGTTAGTTAATTTAGAATATTTTTCCATGGTTACAAGATTCATGTTCTTTCCCTCCCTTCCCTCCACCCCCCTCCCATAGCTGACATGCAATTCCACTGTGTTTTACATGTATCACTGATCAAGACCTATTTTCATATAATTGATATTTGCACTAGGGTGATCATTTAAAGTCTATATTCCCAATCATATCCCCATCGACCCATGTGATCAAGCAGTTGTTTTTCTTCTATGTTTCAATTCCTACAGTTCTTCCTCTGAATGTGGATAGCTTTCTCATAAGTCCCTTAGGATTGGCCTGGGTCGTTGTTTTGCTGCTAGTAGAGAAGTCCATTACATTCGATTGTACCACAGTGTATCCATCTGTGTGTACAATGTTCTCCTAGTTCTGCTCCTTTCACTCTGCACCAATTCCTGGAAGTTGTTCCAGTTCACATGGAATCCCTCCAGTTTATTATTCCTTTTAGCACAATAGTATTCCATCACCAACATATACCACAGTTTGTTCAGCCATTCCCCAATCAAAGGGCATCTCCTCATTTTCCAAATTTTGCCACCACAAATAGCACAGCTATGAATATTCTTGTACAAGTCTTTTTCCTTATTATCTCTTGGGGTACAAGCCCAGCAGTGCTATGGCTGGGTCAAAGGGCAGACAGTCTTTTATCGCCCTTTGGGCATAGTTCCAAATTGCCCTCCAGAATGGTTAGATCAATCCACAACTCCACCAGTAATGAATTAGTGTCCCGACTTTGCCACATCCCCTACAGAATTCATTACTTTCCTTTGCTGTCATGTTAGCCAATCTGCTAGGTGTGAGGTGATACCTCAGAGTTGTTTTGATTTGTATCTCTCTGATTATAAGAGATTTAGAGCACTTTTTCATGTACTTATTAATAGTTTTGATTTCATTGACTGAAAATTGCCTATTCATGTCCCTGTCTTGGGGGGTAATTACTAAGACAAAAAGTAAACATTAAAAAAAGAGCTCATAGCAGCAAAATCATCAGCAGCAGTTGCTTGGCTTAGAACCCAGATTCAGGGTAGTTTTTAATTTCTAGCATCTAGTATAATCTACATAAGAAGAAAACATGAATCCCAAACCAAAAGAGAGACTATAATTCAGTCACTGAGTCATTAGAGCTTTCCAGCTGCCTGATAGAGACAGTCTACTCTTATACAGACAAAGCCAGGTCAAGAACTTTCAGGCCTCAGTCCAGGGGGAAATAATCAGACTTTTACCTGGACAACTTTGGTAGCAACAAAAGCTTGCAGGTTCTCAAATTGTTCCTGAGATCCTAGAATAATAAAACACTTTATACTTCAAGAAAGCAACAACAGGACCAGATCAGACCATCCCTCCAGAAGTGTGGCAGATGTCAGTCCTTAATAACAAATCCAAAGTTAATAAATAGGGTGGTAAAATAGGCAAATAAAAGAACTCTGTCATAAAAGTCTCTCATTGTGGCAAGGATCCTCAAGATAAAAAATGAGAGTGACTCCAAAACATCTGCAAGCGAAACTTCAAAACTTGGGCACAAATTCAATTAGAATTCCTGGAAGAAGGAGTTTAAAAAAATAATTACAAATGTTTTTTACAAATGGAATAAGACCCCTTGAGGGGAAAGGAAAGGAAAAGAAATGAGACCTATGGAAGAAAGAGTCAGAAAAGGAATTAACAGGTTGGCAAAGGAGGAAGAAAACTTTGCTCGCTTTCAATCCTGAAATTAAAATGGACCAAATAGAAGCCAATGACTCCATGAGACAAGAAATATTAAAACAAAGTCAAAAGGCTGAAGAAATAGAAGAAAATGTAAGGTATCTCATAGCCATTACAAATGACCTGGAAAACAGACCGAGAAGAAAATAATTTAGAATCATTGGACTAGATAAATGCCATGACTAAAAAAAAAAGTCTAGTCCTCCCATTTAAAAAAATCTTAAGAGAAAACTGCTTATATCTTTCAGAACCTGAGGGCAAACTGGAAATAGGATCAACCACTCACCTTCTGAAAGAAACCCCCAAATGAAAATTCCCAGGAACATCACAACCCAAATAAAAAACTTTTAGGTCAAAGAAAAATTGCTGTAAGTAACCAGAAAAAAAAAGAATTCAAATACAAAGGAATCAGTCAGGATTACATATAATTTAGCAGCACCACTATAAAGAAGCAAAGAGCTTATAATCTGTTATTCCAGAAGACAATAAGATAAGAGCTTAAAATATAATATTTCAAAAGGCAAAGAATCTAGAATGATAAGAATAATCTACCCAAAAAACTGGAGAATAATGCCACAGGGAAATGAATATTTAATGAAACAGAGGACTTTCAAGCATTCCTGATGAAAAGACCAGAGTTGAATAGAAACATTTGACATTCAAACACAAGATAGAAGAGAAGCATAAAAAGGTTAACATAAGGGAGAAATCATATGGGATTAAACTAGGTCAAATTACTTACATTCTTTTATCAAAAGATAGTATATGTAGCCTCTCGGAACTTTACCCTCATCAGGAAATTTAGAGGGAATCTACATAGGGAATCTGGATATAGTTTTATTATATTTGGATAATCTCAAAAGAAGTAAGGAAGGCTGAAGAAGAGGGACACACTAGGAGAGGGGGGAATGGAGAGGAATCATAGGGAGAATTTTCTCACATAAATAGGGCATGCAAGGAAGACTTTATACAACAGAGGGAGCAATTGAACTTCACTCTCATCTGAACTGCTTCAGGGAGGGAAGAATACATATACATATGCCAATTATTACATAAATTAGTTTATTCTAAAAGAGAAGTAGGAGAAAAAGGTGTTAAGAGAAAAGAGGTAGGGTGAGAATAAGAAGGAAGATATATAAGATATATATGATATATAAGAAGGAAGATATAATATGTATATATATATATATATATATATATATATATATATATGGAAAGTAGGGGTAAGAAGCAAGATAGACTTTTTAAAAAGGAAACAGTAAAAAGAGGAGGATAAACATAAGAGAATAGGATAGAGAGAAAAATGAAACTTTAAAACTATAAATGTAAATGGAATGAACTCATGCATAAAACAGAAGACGATAACAGGTTGGATTAGAAATCAGAATGCAGTAATGTGTCATTTATAAGAAACACATTTGAAATAGAAAAATACACATAGAGTTAAAATAAGGGGCTAGAGCTGAATCTATTATGCTCCAGCTGAAGTAACAGAGTAAAAGCAATAACAGACCTAATCAAAAGAGATTAACAGGGAAGCTACATTTTGCTAGAAAGTACCACAGATAATGAATTAATGTGAATAATATTGAACATATATATACTAAGTGCCATAATGTCTAAATTCTTAAAGAAAAGGTTATATGAGTTACTAAAGCAAATGATAAAACTATACTAGTGAGGTGGGGGTCAGTTAGTTGACTCAGTGGATTTGAGAGCCAGACATAGAGATAGGAAGTTCTGGATTCAAATCTGACCTCAGATACTTCCTGGAGGTATGACCCTGGGCAAATCACTTAACCCTCATTGCCTAAACCTTGTTGCTCTTCTGTCTTGGAACCAATGCATAGTTCTGATTCTAAGACAGAAAGTAAAGGGTTAAAAAAACTCTAATGAGTGGCCTCAATTTACCTCATTCAGACCTAGATAAATCTAACCATAAAATAAATAAGAAAGAAATTAAGGAGATTAATAGAATTTCCAGAAAAGTGAGAGATGGGGAATGTTGAATGGGAACAGAAAAAAAGCTGTGCATTGCACCTTCACAAAAAATGACCATATATTAGGCATAAAAACCTTCCAGACAAATGCAGAAAAAGAGAAATATTAAGTATTTTTTACCATAAAACAATAAAAATTACATTTTAAAAAGAACCTTTGAAGTATAGACAAAAAATTAATTGGAAACTAACTAACTTAATCCTAAAGAATAAATGGGTCAAAAGACAAATCATAGAAATTTAAGATAATGACAACAATGAGACAATATGTCAAAATTTGTGGGATTCAGCTAAAATAGTATTTAGGGGAAATTTCATATAGTTAAATATTTATATTAACATGAGAGAAAGCTTGGGCATGCAACTCAAACACTTAGAAAACCAATAAATTAAAAACCAACATTTAAGCAAAACAAAATAGAAATCTTGAAAAAATCAGAGAGAGCAATAAATTGAATATAAGAGAAAATCACTACTGGACTAATAAATAAAAGTAAGAGCTATTTTTTTTTTGAGGGGGAACAACAATAACTTGGATAAGCCATTGGCTAGTTTGATTTTTAAAAAAGAAGAAAACTGATTTACTACTAGCAATGATGAAAAAAAGGTGAATTCACAACTAATAAAGATGACATAAAAGTAATTATTAGGAACTATTTTGCTCAACTATATGACAATAAATTGACACCATAAATGAACTGGATGAATACTTACAAAAATCAAAATTGCCCAGATTAATGGAACAGAAAATAGAACACTTAAATAATTCTATCTTAGAAAAACAAATTGAGTAATCTATAAAATGAACTCCCTAAGGAAAAAATGCAGGACCAGATGGATTTACAAGAGAATTCTACCAAACATTTAAAAACAATTCATTACAATACGATGTAAACTGTTCTGGGAAAAAAATGTGTAAAGGAGGAGACCTTTGAATTCCTTGTATAACATATAGTCTTAATACTGAAACCAGGGAAATAAAACTATAGGCCAGTTTCCCTAATGAATACTTATGCAAAATTTTTAAATAAAATAATGACAAGGACTGATGGGGAGTGAAATGAGCAGAACCAGGAGAACATTGTACATAGTAACTGAAACATTGTAGGATGGTCAAAGGTAATAAATTTAGCTACTAATAGTAATGCAATGATCCAGAACAATCCTGAGGGACTTATGAAAAAGATTGTTATCCACATCTAGGGAAAGAACTGTGGGAGTGGAAACACAGAAGAAAAAAAAATTTATCACTTGTTTATATGGGTATAAGATTTGGGGTTTTGGTTTCAAAAGATTACTTTATTACAAAAATGAATAATATGGAAAGAGGCTTAAGTGATAATACATGTATAATCTAATAGAGTTGCTTGTCAACTCCAGAAGGGGGAAGAGAGAAAAAAAAAGAATCCTATAACCATGGAAAAATATTTATAAAGGAAAATTATATTAAAAAGAGAAAAAAATTTAACGCACATATTTCAAAAAATAAAATAAAACAATGACAAGGATATTACAGCAATATACCACAAAGATCATATACCATGAGTAGATTGCATTTATCCCAGGAATGTGAGGTTGGTTCAAAAACTAGGAAAACCATAGGGGAAAGTTAGCCATATTAATAACAAAACAACAAAATAATATGGTTACTTCAAGAGATGCAAAAATGACTTTTGACAAAATACAATGTCCATACCTGTTAAAAATATTGGAAAGCATAGAAATAAATGGAGTTTTCCTTAAAATGAAAAGCAGTATCTATTTAAAACCAAGAGCAAGCATTACATATAGTGAAAATAAACTAGAAACCTTTCCAATAAGATTAATAGAAGGAAGAATGTCCCTTATCACCATTACAATTAAGTATTCTACTAAAATGCATATTATAGCAATATGGCAAAAAAAATTGTTTGAAGGAATAGTCATAGGCAATGAGAAAAGAAAGCCATTACTTTTTTTTTTTTGCAAATGATATAATGGTTTACTTAGAGAATCCTAGAGAGTCAACTAAAAAATTGGTCAAAATAATTAACTTCTTGCAAAGTAGCAGAATATAAAATAAACTCACAGAGTATTACTGATAACATACACTGGGAAGAAATAGAAAGAGAAATTCTGCCTAAAATAATGAAAGACAGTGTGAAATATTTGGAAGTCTACTGTGAAGACACAAAACACTTTCCACACAAATAAAGACATATCTAAATAACTAGAGAAATATCAATTGCTCATGGGTAGGGTAATATTAAATTTTATTGTGGTTGGACTGAAATATATTAATTATATAGGAAATCACCAGGGATTTAATTTCTAAATCCCAAAATGAATTACAAAAGTAAATGGAATTTATGGTAGTCTATTTACAATATTTACAATAGAAGGAAGATATTAAGGAAAGAGAGAGAAAAAAACTCTGGCTTCTTCTGATACCAGTTAGAATCTCTAAACCCCAGCCAGGGGAAGAGAATCTCAAAATGGGCCTTATCTGGAGGCTTCACACCTCCAGAAAGGCGGGGTCACTAAGTCAACTTTTCACTCACTAACAGTGACAGTCTAAAAGAAGTCTGGGTGTCTGCCTTTGGGTCACTCCTCCAAGTCAGTGACGAAATGTCCAAATCTCAGAATCTCCGAATGTCTGTCTTCTCTTCAGCTTCTAGTGACTGATCCTTCACTCCAAGCCCAGGTGACTGACTGTCCTCTTCGTCTTTTTTTCCTCTTTTTAAAGACCTTTTTCTCTTGTGTCACCTCCTCTAAATTTTCACCTCTACCAATCACAGCAGACGCTTTTCTCCAGGACTGCCCATTCTTTAGTTCTCACCTTCTTTGGTTAGATTTTTTCTTTTTGGGTTACTTAAATCCTCTTTTGTTAAATTCACCTTTTGTAGTTATTTAACACCTTTTTGTAGTTAAAATCTAAAAATAGATTGTAGCTTACAATTCTAGCATCACCATAAAGGAAGAGCTAAGTACCTTCATTGTTACAATCAGTTACAATTTTATCTTCACGATAAAGAAAGAGCTAAGTATCTTCATTGTTATAATCAAAAGATAGCTAAATCCAATCTTCATAGTAAATTGATATAATAAAAATGAAAATACTAATTAAATTAATTTATTTAGTGTAATTCCAATCAAACTTTCAAAGAATTACTTCAAAAACCTAGGGGAAAAAAGTGCAGCTGTAGGAACAAAATATCAAGAATATGAAGAAAATAACCTCCCCCCACCAAGGGAAAAAACAAACAAACAGGAAAGATAGAAAACTAGTAGAGTAGTACTAGATCTGAAACTATACCATAAAGGTATAATTATCAAAAATAATTTATTACAGGGTAAAAAAAGGAGATTTATCAAGAATATAGATTAGGTACAGAATATAGAGACACTAATGGCCACACTAATGTAATATTCAAAGATCTCAATTACTGAGGCAAGAGCTCATTATTTGACAAGAATATTTGGGAAAACTAGAAAGTAGTTTGAGAGAAAATAGGCATAGATCTATAAACATTTCACACAATATACCAAAACAAGGTCAACATGATTTAGACATAAGTAACTTAGCGGGATATGGAAGAAATCACTTGCCAAAACTATGGCTAGAAGGAGTTTATGTTTGTTGTTCTTCAGTCATTTCTGTTGTGTCTGATTCTTCATGACACCATTTGGAGTTTTTTCTCGGCAAAGACACTGGATTGGTTGCCATTTCCTTCTCCATTTCATTTCATAGATGAGAAAATGGAGACAAATGGGGTTAAATAACTTGCCCAGGATTTACAGCTAATAAGTGTCTGAGGCCAGATTTGAACTCATGAAGATGAATCTTCCTGACTCCTGGTCTGCCACCTATTGTGCCACCTCACTGCTCAAGAGTTCATGATTAGACAAGAAATGGGTTTGTAGGAGATAAAATGTATATTTTTGATTGCATAAAACTGAAAAATTTTAATACAAAGAAAACCAATGTGGCTAAATTTCAAAGAAATGCAAGGAATCGGGGGGGGGGGGGAATATTTACAAGCTTTTTTTGATAATGACATGATTTCTAAAATATGTAGGGAACTTAGTCAAACTTACAGGAATAATTATATTATTGATAAACAGCCAAAGGATCTAAAAAGGTAGTTCTCAGAGTAAGAAATATAAGCTATCAATAGCCATATACAAAATGCTCTAAATCATTAATAATCAGAGAAATGCAAATGAACACAACTATGAGATACTACCTCACACCTGTCAGATTGCCTAAGATGGCAAAGAGTGTGACAAATGCTGAAGGAGCTGTAGGAAAACAAATACATTCATGTTCTACTGGTGAAGCTGCTAAGTAGTTCAACCATTGAGAGCAATTTGGAACCATGACCCAAATTTAACATATCCTTTGACCCAGAAATATCACTAGTAGGTTTATACCTCAAAGAGATCAATGAAAGAGGAAAAGGATCCTCATATACAAAAATATTTTTAGCAGCTCTTTTTTGTGGTGGCAAAGAATTAGAAACTGAGGAAGTATCCATCATATATAGGGGAATGGCTGAACAAGATGTGCCATATGAATGCAATGGAATACTATTGTTCTATTTAAAAAAAAATTGAAAGCATGGTTTTAGAGAAACCTGGGAAGATTTATATGAATGAATGCAAAGTGAAATGAGCAGAACCAGGAGAATGATGATACTAACAACAATATCAAAAAGATAAAAAACTGTGAAAGATTTAGTAACTGATCAACACAGTGACCAACCACAATTCCAAAAAATTCATGATGAAGCAAGTTTTCTAGCTCCAGATAGAAAACCAATGGACCGAGTATTGATTGAAGCATATTTTCTTCTTTCTTTTCTTTTTATGGACATGGCTAATGCAGAACTTTATTTTGCATGACTATATATATATTTATAATATATTTAGATTTTTTTATTTCTCAATGGATGGGGTAGGAGGAGGGAAGAATTTGGAAATGAAAATAAGGTAAAATTAAATTTCTAAAAATATTTTTAAATTAGGAGATGACATGTTTTTCCTTTGAATTTTAGCATCATCAAGGGTCATAGATGATCAGAAGAGTGAAAAGAGCTGGGGCAGCTAAGTGACTCAATGGATAGAAGTCTGGAGGCAGGAGGGTTCAAATCTAGTCTTAGACACTTCCTAGCTATGTGGCCTTGGATAAGTTCCAATCGCCTATCTCTTACCACTCTTCTGCCTGGGAACTAATACACAGAAATTATTCCAAGACAGAATCTAAAGGCTAAAAAAAAATGGAAAAAATCAGGAGATAAGAATGCACTGGGTAGGAGGGAAATGGGAAGGAAGGTTAGGGAAATTTCTCTCTTATAGTGAGAGTGCCTATATAAACCTCCATGGTGTCCCCAAGGATGAGGTGGGGATAGGCTGACACTTGAACCTCTTTCATGTGAACTGGTCAAAAAAAGGAAGTCTACTCATACATAGATTTGCATATTTCACCCAACATGGAAATAGGACAGAAAGAGAGAAGAGGGATGGGGATTGGAGAGGGGATAGTTTAAGGGATGGATTAGTCCTAAGTGAAACTAAGTCTAAGGATGTACACAAATATTTATAGCTCTTTTTTATATGTAAAAGAATAAGAATCCAAAGGGGCACCCATAAATTTGGAAATGGATGAAAAAATTATGGTATATAAATCTGATTGAATATAATTGTGCTGAGCATTTTCAGCATAATGACCAGCCAGGATTCCAGAAGACTAATAGTGAGACATGCTATCCTCTTCCTGATAGAGAAGTGAAGGATTTAGAGTGCAGAATGAGAAAAAAACATTTTAAACAGGGTCAATATGGAAATTTTCTTTGATCAACTATACATTTGTGCAATGGACTTTATTTTTCTAATGTTCTAAACTAGGGGGGAAGGGTTTGGGTAGGAAGGTGAGAAGAAGAACCCTGGCTGATTAAAGCAGATAAATATTTTTAAAACCCAAAAAACATGGATTTGGAGAGTTTTACCTCATGAGGGAAAGATGAGTCATTGGACATCAAGAGGCTCTGATTTGAGCTCTTGAGTGAAGAACCCAGCAGGAGAAGAGATGATTACAACAGGAGCAGTTAAGAAGGCAAAGTAACAAGAGAAATAGGAGGAAAACTCCGGCAAGAGTCATAAGCTGATAGAATGGTTTTAGTTGTATGGGAGAGGCCAGTGGTTGGCTAGAGAAGGACTCATTCTTCTAGTCCTTCTCTAGCCAACCACTAGCCTCTCCCATACAACTTGAATTCTACCTGTCAACTCTATACTGTCCTCCTCTCTTGAATCCCTCATCACTTATCATATCACCAATTCTGTCCATTCAAACCACAGCCTTGGATCACTAATGTCACCTTTGTGCCCACATATATGCTACTGAATGAAAATGGAGAAAATCATGCAACTATTCTGATTGGATCCACTGCTACAAATTCATGTTAAAGAACCTCAACTCTCTCACTGCTCCTAGGCAATTCTAATATACCTCCCTTATCGACCCATTCTTCTACTTTCCACAGTGACTCTTCCAAACCTTGTCATCCTTTCTCAACCCTCCCATGACTGCCCCTCATCCCATTCTCTCAGCTGAGAACTTTGTCTCATATTTTATGAAAACAATGAGGTCATTTGCCATGACTCCCCTCTTCTCCCCCTCTTCCTTTCTCCTGTCTTTCTGGTGTCTTCTGCCTTTTTCTCCTCCTTCATTCTTGACTCATATGAAGTGGCCTTATTCCTTACTAAGGCAAACCCAGTGATAAGCATTTTTCTCAGGCATTAGTTTTTTTTTTAATGAAGGAAACAAATTATGCAATTTCATTTTGTTTTTATGAACCTATTTAATATTACTGCTTGGTCCTGAAGTGCTTTACCTATTACTTACAGCTATCTCCCTGGTATTCAGACTTTGGGGAATAGGTTACTATTATTGCTGATCTTATGAGGATGTGAAATTGGATAATACATGAAATGTAAGGTAAAATATCATCTGAGGTGGAAAAAAGCCAACTTGCCTCCTTCAATAGATTTTCCCCTCTGTCATCCCAGCTCTTTCATTTATTTTTAGTCTCTCTCTCTCTCTCTCTCTCTCTCTCTCTCTCTCTCTCTCTCTCTCTCTCTCTCCTTCCCTTTCTCTCCCTCCCTCCCTCCCCACCATGTCTCCGTCTCTCCTATCCTGAAAAAACAACAACCTTCAGTTGATTATTCCATCCCCTGCTATCATCTCCTGCCTCTCCTGCCTTTTCTAGCTAAACTCTCACAGTGGGTGGCTCTTTCCCTCCTCTCCTCTCCCTCATTTCTTATCCCCTTACAATCTGGCTTCTGACCTTATCATTCCACTGAAATTGCTCTCTCCAAATTTACTAATGATCTCTTAGATGCCAAATCCAAAGGCCTTTTCTCAATCCTCATTCTCCTTAACTTCTCTTCAGCCTTTGACACTTTAGATCACTCTCCTCGACTTGACACACTTTTCTCTAGGTTTTCAGAACACCAGTCTCTCCTGGATTTCCTCCCAGCTATCTGACGCTCCTTCTTTGTCTCTTCTGCTGGATATCATCTTCCAGATCATGCCCTCTAACTATAGGTATCCCTCAGGATTCTGTCTTGCACCTTCTCTTCCATACTACCTTACTTGGTGACATTATCCACTCCCATGGATTTAACTACTATATTTATGTTAATAATTCTCAAATCTACCTTTCCTGACCCATTTTCTCTGCTTACCTTCAGTCTTGCATCTCCAGTTGATTAAAAAAAAAAACTCTTACCTTCCATATACTGTGTATTGGTTCCAAGGCAGAAGAGTGGTAAGGGCTAGGCAATGGAGGTTAAGTAACTTGCCCAGGGTCACACAGCTGGGAAGTGTCTGATTTTCAGACATCTTGAACATGGATATCCAATAAACTCAATATATCCAAAACAGAACTCATTATCTTCAGCCCTAAACCCTGGCCTCCTTCCTTCCACAGAACACATCTTCTCTATTACTATAGAGGGAAATATTATCTTTCTGGACCTTGAGGTTCATAAATTGGGAATCATCTTGGATTCTTCATCATCTTCCATTGCCCATATCAAAGTTGTCACCAAGGTCTATTGATTTTACCTTTGCAGCATCTCTCAAATATACCTCCTCCTCTCCTCTGACACCACCATCACTTTAGTGCTAACCATTATCTCCTCTCTTCTGGACTGTGGCATTAGCCTTCTAGTTGTCTACCTGCCACTCCAGTCAATCCTCCATTTAATCACCAAAGTGATTTTCCTAAAATGTAGGACCAATCATGTCACTCGCCTTCTCAATGAATTCTAGTGGCTTCCTATTGTTTCCAGGAACAAATTCAAAATGCTCTGCTTGACATTCAAAGCTCTTCATAATCTACTCCACTCTTTTTATATCTTATTCCCTGATAGATATGTTTTGATCTAGCGACACTGGCCTCTTGACTGTTCCATAAACAAGGTACTCCATCTCTCAGTTCCAGGCATCATCTCTGGCTGTCCCCTATGCTTGGAATACTCTCTTCCTCATTTCTACCTGACTTCCTTTAAGTTCCAACTAAAATCTCATCTTCTACAGAAAGCCATTCCCAACCTCTTTTAATTCCAGTGCCTTCCCTCTCTAATGATTTCTTATTTATCCTCTACATAGCTCGTTTTGTATATGTTTATTTGCTTATTGTGTCCTGTGAAGATTAAATTTAACTCCTCCAGATTGTGAAAATGAAATTAATTAACTCTCCCCTGATTGTGAAAATTAAACTAACTCCCCTGCCCATTTTAAGATTTAATCACCAAAAGTGTAAACATGCTACTTATAGTTGATGGGGAGATCTGCCCATTTTTTAGATTTAATCACCAAGAGTGTAAACATCTCACTTAATCATTTAGTACGGAGGTTTGTGATCCATGTGTGCAATACTGGGTGACAAATCAGAATCAAACTGACTGCCCCTAGGCAGTCCTAAAGCAAAGCTTCAACTGTGATTAGTAGATGTAAAATTAGAAGAAGACACAGGAAGTGATGCAAAAGAAAGTGTCTTTAAAAGGGAGTTACAACTTTCTGAGGGGAGTTCAACTTGGACTTTGTCTTCTTCTGGAGTTCTGAGTTCAAGCTGGAGGCTGGTGAAGAATCTGCTGACTGGACCTGAGACTCTGTACATAGTAAGACTGTCCTTTTGAATCTCTCCCCTTTAGACTGACATAGGGTGAGTGAAAAAGCTGACTCCTTTCCTGGATTTTCTGAGGAGACATGCCTCAGGAGAGACCTACCTCTTGAGAGAGACATCCCCAGGTCCTTAGCTTTGTCGAGGCCTCTCCAGGCTAAGGACTAACTCTCCCTGTCTGGGTTGAGCCAGGGGATGGGAGTAAATTACTTAGTGCTCAGGCTAGATATCTTACCCTAAACTCTCTCTGATTTCCTACTTCATTTTTTTCTATATTTTGAAAATAAATTGTAAGTAAATGTCTTTGGAATAAATTAAATTCCTGGTGACCCTATCTTATTTTATTTTTTTTTAAATCCTTACCTTCTGTCTTAGAATCAATATTATGTTTTGGTTCCAAGGCAGAAGAATGGTAAGGGCTAGGCAATGGGGGTTAAGTGACTTGCCCAGGGTCATACAGCTAGGAAGTGACTGAGGCCAGATTTGAACTTAGGACCTCCTGTCTCTAGGCCTGGTTCTCAATCCACTGAGCCACCCAGCTGCCCCCAGGTGACCCTATTTTAAATATAATCCAGTCCAACCTTTTTTTCCCTTTCCCCCCTCATAGTCCCCCAGTAATCTGTGAGCTCACTGAGGAAAGAGACAGTCTTTCCCCTCTTTTTGTACCACTAGCACTTAACATGGTGCCTGGCACATAGTAGGCATCTAATTAATGTTTATTGATTGATGTACATTTTCAGAAAGGTAAAGCTTCTCTGACTGTGCTCTGATGCCCGCCTCCCTTCCTTTGGTCTAGATGGGAAAAGACAGCCTTTGCATCAGCGTTGCTGTCAGGAGAAATAGATCTGTCAACACAATAACTTGTTGAGTAAAGAGCTGGCTAGGTATCTTTACACCTAG